>NC_041033.1:22033593-22158593 GCF_900634625.1 Parambassis ranga
AGCAGGTAATCACAGGAGGGGGAAGGGAGCACACATGAGGAAGGGGAAGCAAACAGAACTGAAACACAAGGGGAAGATCGAGTTTAAAATAAAACAGGAAGTGACTAGTAAAACTAGAACTAATACAAACAGAAAATAAACTACAAAATAAAAGACCTGGCTGAAACCATGACATATATATATATATATATATATATATATATATATATATAAAGATTTATTCAAAGCGCTTGCATTTGCCAGCAATTGTAAAGCAGCTCGACTAATTAGTAGTAGTAGTAATGAAAGTCAGTTGTAAGTTTCTAAGTAGCTTTTTGAACACTGACATCACCGAGGAGGCTTTAAAGTAAAGCAGGATGTTTCATCTGTTTGTGAGTGGATGGTACTGTAAGGTTAAAGGGCCTGACATGCACACAGGGTGCAGTGAAAATGTGAACCCAGCCTCATTTTACATATATTTAAAGCTTCTCTCTCTAAGAAAACACACACTAAGTTGTGTGGGTGAAATGCAATTTTCATACACAATGTCTTTGTAAACACATGCTCAGAATAGAGCAGCTTAGACCTGCCCCCTAAGCTGGGTGAGTGTTTATGAATACACACTTCCTGTTTGACATGTTGTAGCAGGTGTCAGAGCACCGGGTGATTCAACCCGCCCTGGTTTCATTTCGTCTTAGTGTGTCTGCGTGTGTACAGGTGTGTGTTTTTTGAGCGGATGCAGTAAGCACATTGAGAAGGATATAGTGCTTTCCTTTTTCACGTGTGTGTCTGTGTGTCGGCGTGTCACTCCTGGAGCATGTTTGCTCAGTGATCTCTGGCTGAACCTGTCTGATAGGTGTGGGCTGACTGGCACTGACTTGTGCAGGTATGAGAGAAATCCAGTGCAGTCCTGAGGCGGCAACCAAACGGCAGCTCTTTGAGACTCACAGAATATAGTAGGACGGCCTTTAGAGACATTAACACCGGTGCAAAGGACAGAGAAGAGGATTCTCTGGAAACCAGGAAGGGAGAAAAGGGAGACTGCTTCAGAATGTGAAATAACCTGGAGGAGATTCTTCTTCTGTGGTTCTGCCACATGGGCCTGGTTTTCTAATGAGGCATTTCAAGCTCTGGGATGTGCAGGATGTTGCTGTGTTTCTCAGCATCACATTATATATGTGTCAACTAGGTAAGCTTTGTCAGACATTCTTCATTTTGTCCATGTACTTGCACACCGATAACATGACAATCCTATATTTGATCAGCACTAAGGGTCCAGTCCACTCAAACCTGTCAGAACTGGGAGATTAAACTCAGTGTTTTAGTAGTATAGTGTAGAGTGAAGCATTTATTTAACCAGGGTTTCATTTATGAAAACCTAAGAATCACCTGGGACATAATGCATGATCATTAAGTGAGTAAAGTGACTCAGAATTTTCCCACACTGTCTTGACACTTAGTCAGCTTTGGTATTGTCATTAGTTTCTTCTGTGCTTCATTAGGCAAACACATCACCAGCAGAACCAGCTCCTCCACTGGCATTCTTGTGAAAATATTTATAATGAGCGGTGACCAAACAGACGGGCTGATACCTCTGGCTGTATCCACATTGATAGCTCTCAGCTAGTTCCACAAGTTCCATTCCTCCAACAGGAAGGCTGTAATTTGACAGAGAAACGAGTCACAGTGTTTTTCAGCAACAGTGACTGACTGTGTAAAATATTATCTTTTTATGGACACCGACACCGCCCTGGTTATGCTGTAATAATTCTGCCAGGATAAAGGTTTGAAAGGTCTGCTGGTGTGTCCAATATAATACAAAGCCTCTTTGTCCATTCACAACTAAATGTACAAGTTTTGTCACAGTATCTGTTTACAAAGCTTTGTCTGTTAAATGATCTTCTCTCTCTGTGTAAGCTGGAACCATCTCGATCCATTCTCCCCAGAGGAGCCTCAGCAGGTCAGTGCAGGAGGATGTGTTCTTCTCAGTGGATGTTACCTGCAGCGGGGTCCCCGACATACAATGGACCTTTATGTCAGCAGCAGTGAGCCGCACTATAGGGACTTGGCAGCCAGGAGTGTACGCCAACATAACGACAGACTACAGCAGCAGAGTGCAGCTCTGCAACAATGGCTCTATGGGCCTGTCGAACCTGCGGCTACAGGACTCTGGATACTACGTGATCACTGTCACAGATGCAGCAGGAAGCAGCAAGGAGCTGGGCTTTGTCCTGAAAGTGAACGGTGAGGAGATCAGGTCTCAATGAGAATGTGACATAAAATGGCCGAACAGCAGGTTGACACTTGGTCTTGTGTGTCTGTTGTCCAGAGGTGCTGTATGAGGACCTTCAGTACCTGTCTGTCTCTGCCTTAGCGCTGGCCTGTCTGGCTGGACTTCTCATGCTGTCCATGTGGCTACTAGACAAAACCTACAGGACGATAGCGGCATGGAGACGCAGGAAACAGGTGCCAGGTAAGCTGAGCTGTTTATACTGTAAGATTATCATCACACCACATAATAAACCAGTTTAATGTAAATTATAATGCTACTTTGTTGGATCTGGAAAATAAACCTGAGATATAATACAGTCTTTAAAAAAGCAGCACATGTTTAAACATGTGGTTTTGAGTTCAAAGTTCACTCAGGTTGTGTTTGTATTTGCTGCATGCTCAGGTAAAATGTATGAATGTGGCTCAATGGGTGTGAATGTGGATTAAAGTCTATTGTATGAGTGTGAGGGTGTGTTTCAGTGCAAAGGTCTATGAGTCTCCATTGCATTTATTTAAGTTTCTATGTTGACAAAGTTTAATGCTCCCTTTATGCAGAAGCTGACGCAACAGAGCTGCAGCCTCTCTGAACTTCATACCAGACACACCAAGTGAGTCTTTTGCCAGGAGACGGGCTCGTCAGGCCTGTGCCGTTTACACCCTTTACTGAACACAAAATTTAGAGCTCGCTGCAAATGACTGAAATAAATGTAAATATGTGACCATTCACACTGGAAAACAATACATACTGTATTTATTGTCTAAGCAAACGAATGTCTTCTTTTACTTATGACGTGATGGAAAAAAGGGTACAACAAAAAACTGAGGTTTACATACATTATCAAACACGGAAGAGGCAGCAGACACTACTGGATAAGAACTTAAGGAGATTAGAGATATGCGTACTCAACGCACATTAGCCCTCAAATATGGGGCTGGAAATATCTAGAAAAAAGTGTATTCCATACACAAGTCTTAATTTGGGGCTGCATCCTTCAAAGTATGTGGCATCATTCAAGCATTGCTAAATTAGGTGATCTGACCTACAAAGTATTTTTCTATTTTCATCAGTCTGTGGAGTCTGCAGTATTTCCTTGGAAGTACAAAACTCTTAGTGTCACTGGATCCTTACAACCTTAGGAAAACCTGGCTATAACTGCAGGAGCCCCTTCACAGGATGGAGCCCCCGAACCGAGCAACAGCATATGTATGACCTGTCATTGAATTGTATGTAAACAATGACTTTGTGCATGGGTGGAAAAGCGGTCAGTAGACAGAGCTGTACTTAAGGACATGGAGTCAGAGCAGCCATGAGGAGCTCCATTTTGTAGACAAAGTTTCGACCCTCCATCTTGCTCCAGTGAACTTCTTTGTGCGGCCCCCTGAGGTGGCTCCACTTGGCATCCTGGATGACATCGCTCTTTGGCAGCTCTTTGGTCTGACTGCGAGGGAACTGGACCGATACTTTGCACCCGCTTTCTGGGCCGTTACGCACTGAGGAGACACAGATACACATGCGGCAAGATCAGTGAGAGTGAACGGCAAAAAAACTGTTCTCCTTAGTTACTCTGACACATTTCAGTCAACAATAAAGAAAGACAAGAATCACAACAGTGAACAGTGTGATGTACAGTCAACCTGCCAAACTGCTTCAGAGTGCAGCCCCACCTTCTTAAGAAAGTCCAGCTGTCTGTGCAGGTGCTGCAATGACTTACATTTTGTTCATACACCCATACATGTGAAGGGTGTGTAGTGTATTTATCTATTTAATGTGTAACTACTGTACAGTGATTGTGTATTGAGCTATGGAGTGTTGCCAAAATACAGATGGTCTACACAACATTTAACACTTTGCCTGGTGTCTTCTGTCCAGACACACACAGACACCTGTTTTACTGTGGGTTCAGTAAAGTCCTGCACCTCTCTACAAATAGCACAATCGTGGTTAGAAGAAGAAATAACTCAGGCATGTCTTTGTGCAGTAAAACAGAGAAATGAATGATTAAAAAAATAAACAAAAAATAGAAATTCTTGGATTACTGATTTTACAAAAATTGAAAATTTAAATCAGAACACATTTTTTGTTTCCCCTAAAGTCAGAACCACCACATGCTATAGATACTAAACTATTTGCATTTTGCTACTGCTTTGACTTGACGAGTATTTCGACCTCAGCATCAACACTAGCAGGCTCACCTGAGATGGCATACTCTCCATTAGGAGAGGCAACAGTGACAGCTGAGGCGTTTCCGATGCTCTCCACTGGACCTAGGCCTACATGGTTACTGAAGCTGAGGACATGCCAACCCATCACCTTGGCTAGCTGCTGGACTGCATGCACCTGATGCTGCGACATCTGTAAAGTGAGGAGATGAACACAACTTTAAAAATACACACACACACACAACATCAAAAAGAAAGGTGCATTTGCATCCAATGCACCAAGCGTGCTGGTGCTGCTCTTAGTTGATTTTGTGTGTGGCACCTGTGACAGGAGAAAGTCCTGCAGCTCCTGCTCTTGGTGTGACAAAGTGATGACACGTCCGTCTCTGTGGACCACCCTGATCTGCTCGACACCGATGTTCAGCTGCAGCTGGATTGACCTAAACACATAAACAGTCATACATTCCAACCAAGTCAAACCCTCCACCTGCTATGAATAGAAATGATTTTTTCCCTCTTACTTGCAGATCTGCTCGTAGCCCTGTGAGGTGATGAGCACTTTGACGCTGGATTCATACACGTCATTAATATTAGACCAGTGAGCCTGGATCTGAGGGTCTTCGATCCTGCTGGCCAGGCTGTCGATTGTCCTCGCCGTCCTGGTGACCACAAAGCAAACACTGTGATGTCATGATAAAGGCTTTTATAGATACATTTTTCAGACATCAAACTATGATGAATTAAAACAAAACAAAAGAGTGAGCCACCTGCTGGTTGATTATCACACTGCAAACAGTACAGATCGACCTCTATACTGTCTGCAGTGCCCCCAAGACTTACATAACATTTCTGAATGTCACACATACATTAGCTGTATTGTTGAATATATGGGCTGCATTACTGTAGCATCACTCAGCGGTACATGAACAGCCACAGTCGACTGTGTCTGTAACTCTGAGCTGGTGAAGTCACCTGCTGCGTAGGAAGATGTGTTTGGCTTGTTTGATGATCTTCTTCATTAAAAGGCCCTCATTCTGCTGTAAGTTGGCGATTTCAGCCATGTCATAGGCCAGCGGTCCTGCTAGGCGCAGACGTTTGTGGCCAAAAGGGGCGCTGGCAGGATGTGGCATCACCATAGAACTCAGCTGCTGTTTGTGGAACTAAGAAAGAAACATAGTGTTCCACTTAAATGAACTTAAATAACAAGACAATAGAGGTAATGACCTGTTGATAGATTCTTTTCTGGACTCCAGGCAGGAGCTTCACATCTCACCTCTCTCATCATTTGATGCAGATTGTGTTCAAGCACGTAAAGGTGGTCATCCGGTTTCGGTTTCTCTGGAGACGTCCGATTGTGCTTCTTCTCTCCCGTGGAGTGGCACAGTGAGATTGATAGCTGCAGGCCTGTACAGGGGAACCCCGGGAACAAATAAGCAGTGCATTATGTACAACAGTAAACATGATATGCCTATTCTGTGTACATTTTGGAGGCAGCATTTACTTAATATACATAAAGCGTTAATACTAAAATGCAGTCAAGAGTTTTGACCTGGGAAAGGCTGTGAGATGATCTGATTCTTCACGACAATGTGAGGGATCTGGGATTTAAACTGGACAGCTTCCGTGGACAGCTGAGCGAAGATCTCTTTACAAAGCAACACGTTCTGAGCCGCCTCCAGCTTTGCATGCCACGGCTGCGTACCTGAGCCGGGAGGAAAGAAAAAATAAGAAGGAAGGATGGTGTGAGTTGATGATGAAAATGTGGGATGTTATAATTTCACACTTGTGCACCAAACCATACCTGCTCTGTTTTTTGGTGGCCGCCTGAACAGGTTCACGGTTCCCAGATCACCGATGTCTGGAGCTTGTTTCTGGATGGACACCTGAAGATATGGACAGCACATGTGTATTCACTTTTATCTATCTATTGTTTATATTTTTATACTTTGCTTCTAACGGACCTGCTGTAACACTGTGAATTTCCCCTGTGGGGGACTAATAAAGGATTATCTTATCTTATCAATAACTTAAATTGAAACAATCTAAATGTAATGTTTGAATGTATATTTATATAGAGAAACATTGTCATATACTGCACCTTGATATAAGCTGATCCCTCCAAGTCACTAGGGATCTGAACATCAAGGGGGCAGTAGTCCTCTGGGATCTTTTTGTCCAGATCAATGTCAGTGTTTTTGATCACCTCAAATGTGCCATGGTGACGGAAAAGAGAGCCTGCATTAACACACAGTGCACACATGGGTTAGGGTTAAACAAGTCCCAATGCAAAACAGATTTAGCATAAGAAACATCATCACCTGCACTGCGGTAGCTGAGGTCTCCCAGAATCTTGTCTCCCACTTTGCGTAATTTCCACTGAGAGCGAAGCCGTAGCAGCTCTGAGTTGAAGTCCCTCTGCCTCCTGTTCTCCTGGTTCTCTGCCACTGATTTGTTGAGCTTCTCTGCTCCCTTCAAGAGGAGCTGTGCTGCTGTGGCCAGTGATTTCTTCTTGCTGATCAGCTGGAACACCTGGGGTGTCTGCAGATAAACAATACATTAAATCTTCCAAAACCATATTGTCTGTAAAAACTAAACACCTACAGATCTTAAGTAAAGGCAGTGATATTCTTTAACAGATCACCTTGCTAGCTGTCGGATCCTGAGACACAGGATCTAAGGCCATGTACTTCTTCTCCTTTACAATGCTGAGTACATCGTTGAGTACACACATCTCTGTCAGAGCCCCGCGCAGGTAGTTACGCACAGAGTCCCAGGGCCAAAGAGATGGCTGAAACTTCACGGTGCCTATGTAAAAACACAGCACATTAGGTTTTATCTCAACTGAAAATATAATGGGACTTGTATGGCGGAATAATGTTTCATGTTGCAATCATCAATTACACCTGGTATGAGCCAGGTTCACAGAATCAAGCTCTGACTTACCCTCTTCTTCTTCTGGCTCCTGTTTTCCCCACTCTGTCTCTGGGTTCACCCTCAGCCCCGTCCTCCTCTGAGTCAGATCCTTGACTGAAGTCAATCCTTTGTGCTAACTTTGCCAAATTCTGGGACATGGACAGGGGAGGGACATACGTTTCTGTCCCATCCAGGGCCACCTCCTGCACCTGCTTCTCACAGGAGGACTCAATGCTGACCCTCACAGCTGGACCACCAGACATGATGGCACGGCTGAGAGGAAAGAGACAAACAGAGAGATTATTGAATTATCACACAAACCACATAATGCAGCTGGAATATACAACTGAGACAATCTGAAGAACAAAACAGTCGATTTGTACACATTAACTTGTGTGCGATAAAAGGTACATTAGAAGCGTTGGTTTAGTCAACTTCTTTGCTAAACATAGATTGTGCTAAATTAGGATTGTTCTGGACCCACAGTTCTGTCTCACAGATTAAGATTATATAAGATTAGACTATATAAATAATCATTACCAATCATGACTGCGGCTAGCTGTGTATCGCTACCTCTAGCTAGCAATGCAAGCTAACTTTAGCCTTTTGATAATCTCATAGGATAAATAAAGACCTCCAGAGCTCCAAATAACTGTTCAACTGACAACATACTACTTTACTCGTATAACTCTTACCTCTGTGACCACTAACCGCGAGTATTAACGTGTATTTCCTAATGTTGCGGTAAGAAGAACGACTTCACTCCGCAACACTGAAACCAGTGTACCCGCTTTTCTGCTCCCAACGTACCGGACTCTGACGTGAGTTCCATTTCTTAGTGACTTGTGTTTTTTTTAAAGTGATTAAGTTCTAAATGATACGTGAAGTCATGAATTATTTTTAAATGTACTTTGAGTAGGAAATTAGTTGTTAGTTAGTAAGTATTGTTGATAGGAACCAGTATAGTTTAGGTAGGAACTAAGTTTCAACAGTGAGGGACGGATACGGCGGGCAGTTTAAACCGCCGGATGTGACGTTTCAGACAAAAACGTTCGTTTTTTTTTTAGGTTGGCATGGCTTTGTGAGCACAGACTAAACTTCTGGGGTTTTCTCAAGTTTTCTTTTCTTTTCTTTCCGCTTCATTTGATGTTTGCGTAACTAACACTAATTATGTTACATTTTAAACGTGTTCTCACTCGTGATGCTGCTGAAAACCTGCAACAAAATGAAGCTAATCAACATTAGCCAACATCGCTGCTACCTGCCTTTCTTCACAGTGGGTAAATAAATATCCATAAATACATCTGAAGAAAATGAAGAGAAAAGTGTCCAAATTAAGACTCAGTCCCAACGAGGAGGCTCGGATAATACGAGAGGAGCACGAAAGGAGGAGAAAACTGCGAATACAGCAGGTAACGACTACAAAAACACACCACACCTTTATTGTTTTCTGCTCCACTTATCGTATCGGCAAAGGTCCGTCTGTGATGTGACGTCTCTGTCATATCAAAGAGGCAGGTGAAGGTGCATACACCACAGTAATTCTTAGAACATGCATCTTATCGACTTATTGTTCATAACAGAATGTAAACATCCTTTATTTGAGGTTATGCAGATTTTTCTCAGCTCAGCTTGCAGCATGCATTTCAGCAAACCCTTTGCTTTTATGTGCCACATTTCTGGAGAAAAACACCTCTACCAAACAGCTGGACTGATAGGACACAAGACTGAATGTGTGTTATTTATGTTTTGCATTGACACATACCAGGTGCGGGAGCAGCAGCGGTACATTGCACTCCATATACGCCAGGAAGTTGAACAGAGACGGCAGCAAGAACTGCAGCACCTGGAGGAGGAGCTGAGGAAGGACTGGGAGCAACAGCAGCAGGAGAAACTCCAAACAGTGCAGACATTATACCAGGAAAGCCTCCAGCTTCTAGGCCAGGGACACAGAAGTGCAAAAGAAAATGTAAGTTACAGCTCATAGAAAACAAGAATGATAGAAGTTATCTGTACATTGTTCTTCTTTGCAGCCTCTGGAGACATTTTAGCCACTGTTTTCTTTTTATTCAAGGAACCTGACTTGGCTGCCATTGCTCAGAAGGAGGAGGAAAATCACATCAAGGCCGAGGAGCGTTATCGAGAAGCACTGAAAGAGCTCAAATCTCAGAGGCTTAAAGATCATGAGAGGCACACCCAGTGAGAAACATCACAAACGTTTGCTGCAAACATGTTTGAGTTTCAGCAGAATTAATAGAATATTAAATCTCCTCAATTTCTTGTCGTTAGAAGCATCAGTGCCAGAAAGAAAGCTCTACAGGCAGAGAAGGAACGATCAGCAAAAGTGGCCAGACTTCCACCGCCTCCTCCTGACCCCATTCAGGTGACTTGTGACCATCTGAACGTGCTAGCTCACAGTTTAATTCATGATAAATGATGCCTAACATAAAGCACAGAAAGTCGATCAACATTGTTTTTTCCTTGTTCAAGCAGTGCATTTATCCCAAGAAGCAACACGTGAAGAGATCTGATGTGAGCGCCTTTGCTGTCTCACGTTACCACATGCCCGAGAACACAGTTAACCGAGTGGAAGACACAAATCAGGTAAATCGAGTTCTTATATGTGGTTTCTTGGTTCGTCTTCTGTCAGAGTTGTATAATCTGTACATATGTGTCCGCAGCCTAATGCCCACGAGGAGGCTGAGCTGGAAGTGAGGAGACTGCGAGACTTAGAGATGGAGGAAACGAGGAGGAGAGAGGAGCAGCTGGAGAAGGCTCGCGTCAGGGGGAGGCAGGCTCTGAGGAGGGAACAGCTTGTGCAGGTATCTGATCAGCAGATGGACACAAGTGTATGTCCATTGTATGTGACTGATGATTCGCCCTGATGTTACCTAACATCACTGTTTCAAACACCTTTGACCAGCAGCAGGACAGCAGCACTAATCAAAGTAAGAATACACTGTGTATAAGAAGATGGGTGTAGTTTGTTTTGGTGGGTGTACATGCAGGTTTTAACATGTTGTCACCCGAGTCATCCAAATATCAAGAGCTGATAGTAGGAGAAAGAAGAGTCTTGTTTCAGAAACCCGGTGTGGCATGAAAACAGACACGAAATGTTCCTGGAGATTCTGTCAAGTGCAGCTTTTGATGCCTGACTGTTTTCAGGATCGGGAGCGTTTGCTGGTCGAACTGGAGCACATGCAACAGACAGACCTGCTGAGGAGGAGGCAGCAGGTCTCACAGATGCCTCCTCAGATCTTTCAGCCGCTCTACAAGAGACAAGAAGTGAGGGAGGACTTCCAGAGGGAGATGGAGTTTGCCTTTGAGGACATGTATACTGGAGAGAGGAGTAAGGATTGTTTGAACACTCACAAGTGTGACTGGTGTTCACTCAAACATGTTTTCAGTGATTTTGTCATGTACAGTTGTAGTGAAGCGTCTCTGAAACTCGACTGTCTCTGATCCCAGGGGTTAAAGGTGACCTGGTGGTTCGCCTGGTACCCGAACCTCTACCAGCTTTTTCCACTGGCAGCCAAGATCAACAGTTGGACATTACAATGGAGGAAATTGCCACATCTGAAATGGAAAACACACAGGATGATTCTCAGCGAGAATCTGGAGCCACCGAGCAGGAAACATCAGCTGAAGGTGAAGAGAAGCAACGAATTCAAACATTTTAGATCCATTACTACCTTAACTAACCTCTGTACATCCTTCGCAGCGGAACCCTCCAGACCTCCTCCTAGACGAGCGTTGAAGAAACTCCTGGATCGCATCAGGAGCCAGAGGGACCAGTGGCCTGACCACAGCTGTCGCGTTCCTGTAGCTGATTCACCAACCACCATCACAGATCAGATCCCTGAGCGGGACACATCCATAGAAACGGGATCTCTGATGAGTGAGGAGAAAGACAAGCAGACCCCCACTGACCTCGGTGAGCCTGCCCACTCTCCACCAGGTGAGTCGACCATAGATATCGTATGTGTTCTTCAGACTGGAGGCGTTTTATTTACACTCATTACATTACTCTTCTCTTAATTTAAAGAGATGATCGTAGGTTTGACTGCTGCATGTTGATGCTTAAATATTTTTTTTACATTCTTCTGTTTTGCTTTCTGTGTTTTGCAAAAGTAAAAAGTTCAAGAAATTGTCATTTTGAGTGTTTTATTATTTAATTTATGCAGCGTTAGAGTCAGCAGAGCCGTCACCTGCAGCGGACAGTCTTCTTCCAGACGTTCTTTCCTACAAAATCCAAGAATTTGAAGAGGAACGAAAGAAAAGAGTAAGTCCCAACTTCCATCTATAACAGCACAGAGTATGAATAAAGTGTGTTTGCTGTTAAATGCCTGTACTGCTGTAGTTATTAAGTTTGACTGCATGTAGTGACTGATCTTGTATGTCATCGTGAGATAAGATAACAAAGGATTATGGTAAGACCTCATTTACACACAGCCAGGTATTTTGAAAAATGAACATTTCCTTCACTCAGTTTTCCAAAATAACATCGTGCACACATCATCGTTTTCAAAAAAGTTTCCATTTACATTAATTCGCATAAATACGCCCCCAAGAGCCGTCATGACTACGCCAGGCCTGTGGGTGGCAGTGTAGGAAGGAGAAAGCCGTGCAAGCCAATCAGAAGCCTCATCGACATCTAGCTCTTTGTGTCAGAAGTTGTTCTAAAGTTGCTGAACCTGGAGACCTAACATGTCTCTGCTCCTCTACACAGTAAGAACAAACGAAGGGAAAAGCCTCCGTTTTTCAAAATACCTGTGTTTGTGTAAACGGGGTCTAAAACTGAAGAAGCAGTTTATCACTGGAAAGCCTGATGTCATCACTGTTGGCCAGGAATGATCCAGGTGTCCCTCATTACTTAATTAGTCCACTTTCTATCTAAACCAAGAGTGTGCAGCTTGTTCTTGCCTTCTTCAGGGGGGATGTATCATCCTGATGCATCTTTCAGAATGTCTTTTGGAACAGTTTGCTTTAGTAAAATGACAAGTGAAGTTGAGTGTGCTCAGGGCAGGTGGATGTTGCCTCAACATCTACCAGAGAAACAGAGCCGCCTTGTTCAGACTGAGAAGGCTGTTCCTATGAGCAGATTGTTCCAGCCTGTCCAAGACCAGAACCATGCTCAAGCTGCATTATGTTTAAAGAACTTATGAAGCTTATGGATTTACTATCCAATACGGACGCACAGCTGAGACCAGGGTTTAAGATTGTATTGGGAAGTGAATGTGTGGTCACTAATTTGAAATTTTTTTTGTCCAGGAAGAAAAGCTTGAGGAGGAGAAACGACAGCAGGTGTTTTTGCTGCAGGAGCTGGAAGAGCAGAAGGCCAAGCTGGAGCAGATGCTGCTTGAGGATCAGCAGGAGAGAGAAGACCTGAAAGCTGCTGTGACACAGGAAATACCCGTTCACCAACTAGAGGAACCGGCCCGTGACCAGGAAGTCACCTCAGTTAATGTTCGTTGAGCCGCTGAGATCTGCCTTTTCTACCTTTTCTCTTAGGTCTTTGATTTGTGCCCATTTTGTGCACTGAAGTCCAGTTTTTCCTGGATTGTGAGAATGATGTTCAGTATTCAGTGTGTAATTGCTCGCCTGTCTGTGAACTCTACAGGTGAATGCAGGTGAAGATGACCACACCAGAAGGATTAGACAATATCAGCAGCGACTGTTGGACCAAAACAGGTGTGTTATTGTCCCAGCAGAGTCACTCACCCTTCACAAGCTGTGTGTTTTCAAAGAAAACTGTTAGAGAAGGTCTGAGAGTTGAGGCCAGCCTTCAGGCAGTTTTGTGATTTGGGGCTGAAAAGAGTGACTTTTATTGTTAAATGTAATTTCAGAATTCATCAGAGGTCAGTGGAAGTTGCTCGTCACCGTCTGGCAGAATACCAACGAGCTTTACAAATTCGTTACAACATGGCAGCCTCATCGTTGCCACCTGTTGTTGTACCTCCAAATGTTGTTCAGCCACCTCTGCAGAGACCACCACCTGTTCAACTTCCACCTCCACTGCGACTCCCAACCACTCCAGTGGTGCCTGTAAACACTCAAGTTGAACCACAGATTGCTGTGAATGTTACTGACACACTGGCCTCACTTTCTAATGTACCTGGCTTTACTTTGAGCTCCAAGTTGCCGCTGCATCAAGTGGAATCTGTTTCGAGCTCCACCATGAACCCAAGACGTGCTGTCACTTCTTGGCTGACTGACAGCATAATGGAGAGGGTAACGCAGCACCTTCCAGAGAGGATGAGACCCTCCTCAGTCACCAAAGAGACACCACTTCACAAAGCTTGCACAACACATCACGCATCCAGTATCCCACCTCAGCCTGATCCCGTCCAAGCCTTCAGTCCAAGCACCACAGACAGGACACCTGTGCCTTCAGGCCATGCAGTGGTTAACAAGGACACTCCACCACAGGAACACCTGCAGACCGAATACCTGAGCTCCACAGAGGCTACCTTGGAGAGGCAGAGACGAGAGCTGCAGGAAGCCAAGAGACGTGTGTCAAGGCAGAGGGAGGCGTTGCTGCTGCAGCAGAGGCTGCAAGAGGAGGAGAGGCAGAGACAAGAAGCAGAGATGGAGCAGATAAGGAGGCAGAAGGAGACTCTGCAGGCCCCGATTGATACTGATGAACAAGTAAGTGAGAACAGTGTGGTGTAGTGGACAAAAGCTGACACAGAAAATGCCCCCTTCTGTTGTTGTGTGTGTGTGTGTGTGTTTTGCCCTCACTCACAGCCCGTTCAGAGACGGCTGGGGAAGTCCTGACTGCAGAGAACACCGGCCAGTACCGCCTGAGATTACTTGCATCCCTCCTGAGAGCTATAGAGGAGTCTAACGAGGAACATTATCACACATGGAAGACTCTGAGAAGGACGAAGATCCTCCTCAATTGCTCCCTAACAGTGATGGGACAGTTAGATGTTTTTACATTTAAGATCAGAACTCATTTATATTTCAGATAGAAAGAATCCTTTTGAGGCTCTGGTGTCATGTTTTTAAGGCTTGATTAGCATTAAAATGCATGTATTTATTTAAGCTTCCACGGCTCTGATTGTGTTCCTGCTGGACCTCCTGCCACATCTGTCCCCCCTTCAGGACTCCTCCATCCTCTTCATGCAGCAAAGCCTCCGGTGACACGGTGTCAGGCTGGGCTTGATGACTGAACAACATGAGCTCAGTGCTATTCAAGAGGTGGAGACTCCAGTCAACACCAGCCAAGTCACAGGTCTGACTCAGCTCTACAGACACCTGAATGATTTCCCTCTGCAGAGAGGGATGCCTCTTGACTGGTTTGTTGATGCTTCTTATCTCCAGGCCCAGAGGACCCTGTGGCAGTAACTTCACACTCTGCAGGCTGGGATCCTCAGGAAGAATCTGTACCCTCTGTGACCTCTGACCTGACCCTCTACCCACCAGATGACAGAACTTCCAGCTCGGATGAATCCAGTCATCTCATCTGGAGAGAGCGACTGCTCGTGGGGGCAGGAACGTCTCCAGAATCCTCAGGTATGAAGAGTGAGAACATGGCAAATACTAGATAATGGTAAAAAATTAAAGTCACTTCTTGTCTCCCAGATTCAGGCCTGAGAAGGATCTCGGCACTCTCCTCTGACTCTGGGAGAGGAGCTGACTTCTCTGGTCCTGCAGCCACAAGCAACAGATCCCCCTCAAAGTAACCAGGCTCTGCCTTCTCTTATCATCAGTAAGACTGCAAGGATCAGTGAAACCTGTGGTTTGTTGTCATGTTGTTCACTCTGAGGTTCACATGTGGTGGATCAATGATGAAAATTAGCCAAATCTGAGAGCTCAGGCAGTGACGGCCTCAGCGTCTGATTATGCTTGAGAAGCTTTTGTGTGTCTTTGTGTGTGTGTGTGCCTGTATGGAGTGAGTTTGTACGAATGTAGGTCTGTGTGTGTGTTTGTTTTAGTGTACTGAGCAATGATGTAAAATGACTAACCCTGAAATGTATGACTCAAAATACATTGTTATGATGGTTTCTACACTTGAACTGAGCTCAGTCTGTTTGCATGTTAATGGCAGAGTGTGTGTGTGTCTGTCCCTGATCCACTTTTGTGGGCTGGTTTTTGACACATTTTCTTGTGTGTCAGTCTCCACACAGGCCTGCAGAGTCCGACTGCCTCTCCTCCACTACCATCTCCACCCGGCAGCTACGTCACCACGGACCCTGAGCAAATTGTAAACTCAGATGAAGTTCGCTGGAGCGTGAGTGTTTTTATTGAGCTTTGTTTTATTTTTTCCTTCACTGTGCTGCTGTTGATGACTGAATGGTTTCAACCTGCTCAGCACTGTGTGTTTGTGTTCTCTCAGATAAATCTCCAGCCCTCAAACACAGTCTATATGAAGAAAGTCGGGCAGATTTACACGTCTCCTCTCCACCCGGTCAAAGCTTCGAAGACAGCTCGGCGGCAGGCCCCCCTGCTGTGACTGTGGACTCTTTGTTAATGACAGCAGCATCCAGCGAATTATAGACAGATACACACAGGAACTGAACCTCTCCTCAGCACATGTGGGAAAACCACAGGTACAATCTGATACACTTATAACAACCGTGTTTTAAAGCTGATGGCTGATATGAATGATAGGAGTGGCTTCACTGTTGAAGAGTGTTGATGGCTGTAGCCTGCCTCAGACTGGGTGTAATGGTTCCCTGCAGAATTGGTCCATGTGTCAGTATCAGTGGTTTGGATATGTAAAATAATGTCTGTGGTAATGCACACTCACACATAATACACAAATTGATAAACAAAAATGCATCAACCCCGCTGCACTCTATTCCACGAGGTCTTTATTTAATAAACAATAGTCATCCAGAAGTTTTGAGCTGTCCAGGACCATGACCAGAATCGTGTCTTATTGGCTCTTTGTTGATCTGCAGACAGTGAAGGCTCGTATGTGGAGGACCCTGGCCCCTCAGTCTCCCAGCAGTCTTTGGTTCAAGTCTCAGAGAGCAGAGGGGAGGTTGAAGCTTCTACCGGCAGCCCGTCTCCGCAGAGTGGACCGGTTAGTGACTCCTGTTTTACATGTTCTGTTATTGAATTGACAAGTTGTAACCAGGAAATCCTTTTGATTGTTCAAAAATAATATCATACAAACCATTTCCAGTTCTTTAAGTACTGTCAGACAAGACCAGTGAAATGGGTCTTTGACTGCTCGCCTTTTAAATAAAGTATTAAAGGTGACATTAAGAGGATAAATGCGAACTTTTAGATGCAGCAGATGATTTACCGGTGAACAGGAAGTGTTCATTATTGACTTTATTTTTATCTGCAGGAATGGGACAGTGCAGTCAGTCCCGCCTGCAGCATTTCTCAGGTGAAGGCCGGTCACTGGCTGAGGACTCTTTCCATCCTCTGATTGGGCAGCTGGCAGACCAGTCATCCTGCCTCACACAGGCTGATCACAGAGACTCAGTCCTGGAGCAGCTGGTCGGTCATCCAACGGCTCAGTCATCAATGATTTGTCATCTGCCTGGACCACCTGTCTCCCTTAGTGTAGGTCAAGGCGGCTGGGATTCCACTCTGACTCGTATGATTGGCCGCCTCTCCCGTCGGTCCAGCTCCCACTGGCTGAGTGGTGGGCAGGACTTTCATGCAGGTCAGCTGATGGGTCAGGTGACCTCTGAGCCATCCACAACGTGGCTGGATGAAGCTCAGGAGGGGAGCCGGATGAACCCACTGGTCGGGGAGCCGGATGAATCTGCAGGCCAGCACAGTGAAGCTTAGGTACAGAGGGGTTCCAAGACTTCACTTCAATATAATAGATTTTTTAAAGGTTTTTACTCATGCACTTTTTGCTCTCTGCAGGTGGAAGAAGCCATGGGACTCTCGGGGTCATGGCTGAAGCCAGTGTGCCATCATACATGGCGCTGCCTCCTGAGGCCTCATCGCACAGCACGTCACCTGTGAATGCACCTCAGGAACAGACTCAGCAGAACCAAACCGCTCCAATGGATCTGGACTCAGAGAGGGCTGAAGGTGAAGTATGCTGCAGAAAAAGTTGGAACTGGTGAACCTGAAGGTAAAATGAACGATAAGAGGAAGAGTCCATCATGTTGTTTGTTTTTAGGTTCAGACTCATTCCTCCCACTCCAAGCTGAGCTCACCCACAACGAAACGGTGGACCCCACCCTGACCTTTCACCTGCCTGAAAACAGTGAGCCTCACTCTCCTGTAGGGTCTGCAGCCAGCAGTGAACCTGAGGTTGAAACGCAGACAGATCCTTCTGTTGAGTCAGAACTGTTGTCACCTGAACACTTTCGATCAGAGAAGCCTGACCGGCATAAGACGGCTTCACCTGCCTTACATAAATCCTTCTCCCAGCTCGTTACATCTTGGTGCCATCCCCAGGACTCTGTCCTCACGGTGTCTCCGCCTCTGAAGACAGATGTAGAGCAAACTGCTCTGATTCTTTCAAATTTAACAGTGTGTGATGAAATGCCTGCTCTAAGCGTGTCCCAGCCAGAGGGAGCTGAAAGACCCAGAGCTTCAGTTCAATTTGAAGACATCTGTGCCAAACAACTGGAGTCAGAGTGTTCAGACCTGTGAGTGGGGTCCCTGGCTTACAGGTACTTGTATAAATAAGGTTTCTTGTAAAACTCATCACTGCAGTGCCATAAAAACTCATGATCAGCACACTTTGTCCTGTTTGGTACTTGATGTGTTTATTAGGAAGCTGCTGGAGAAAAGGGGATCCTGGAGCAGTCAGAGGTCACACAAGTGAGCCTGACAGACACCACGCTGCAAGACCAAGAGACCACCATCACAGAGGAAGTGACAGGTTGCAAAGACAAACGTTCAGAAGGATTGACAGAGGACGGACAGGAAAGCCGAGAGACAGATGTAACCACACACAAGCACTTTTGGTTTCTCCTGCAGGTTCGGTTCTGATCTCTAAACACAGACATGTTCTACTACAGGGTTCAGAATCTGTGCTGTTATCTGAGAAGACCGCAGAGGTCGACAGCCGAACCCATCCAGGTACAATCACAGAACATCTGCAGAAAGCTGCTGATTAAAATCAGTCCCGACATTGTAAACACATCCCTTCTTCTCCTCTGTCTGTTCAGCAGGTGTCCTGGAGTTTCAGTGGGGTCCCACCGGAGACCTGCAGGACGTCTACCAGCAGAAGCGCAGAGCTTTGCTTCAGAGATCCAAACGCAGAGTGGAGGGAATCAAAGCCAAAGCAGGTGTTCCCAAGGTTCCAGCTGAGATCCGAGCTCCATCTGCAGGCAGACAGAAGCCTGAAGCCAAAGACACTCGTCCAGGCAGCTGTAAAGCAAACATGAAGTCAGAAGCTCCTCCACACAGGGCTGGTACCAAGCCAGCAGGAGCACGGGCTGAGACGTCTGGAGTCACCAGGCAGAAGAAGAACCCGCCTCCACCCATAGTGTGTTAAAGTCCTTTGATTACCATGAGCTCTGCATTGATTAAACATTTTACCTACAGCACCATTTTAAAAACTTTAAAACTACTAATGGACTTGACTTTTTTTTTTTAACTTTTTTATGTTTTTTTTTATAATGTCCTTTTTTTGGCGATCTGCTGTTTAGATTAAGAATTCTCTGAAAGATGGCTGAGATACGGACATGTGCTGCTGTCATATCCGTTGTCCTCTTAAACAGATTGGTTTGAGTGATTAAACATGTTTTTTGATAGCCATATTTAGAAGTTTTTCTTAGGTTTGTTTAAGGTCAGGATATTTTGTTTAATTGATCCTTGAGGCAGTTTTTAATGTGTGATCAGAGCCGTGCACATCCTGTTCGGCCTGCTGACTTCAGATGTTTGTAGTTTTAGCTTTGGCCTCCTCTGCTTAGTAAACTTGTTTCTACAACCATTAAAACAGTACTTGTGTAACCTACTTCTGTTTCCCCCTCAGTGGCTGAATCCAAACTAAAAAGGGTGGATGAGGTGAAGATCTGCTCCACAGAGCAAAGGAAGAAGAATCTCGCGGAGATGCACCAGAGAACTCAGAGGTACTGCACCACCACTGACCTCTACCCCTCTCCTTTAGCAGTGATATGTTGTTGTGTGTTCACGGTGTGTGTGTGTGCAGACTGTACGAGCAGCTGGACGAGGTGAAGCATCAAAAAGCCCTGAAGAGCAGGCAGGAGGATTATGCAAAAAACAGACTGAAGGCCAAAGAGTTCCACAAGGTAAAAACCAGTGAGTCTCAGTGAGTTGCAGGGACCAGACCTGCAGGACTCAAAGTGTTTTTGTGTCTCTCCACAGAAAACTCTGCAGAAGCTTCATGCCAAACAGACCCGACTGTGAAGGATTGTCAATGTGTCCTTGTTTTACTTTGAATATTTAATTTATAGTTTTATCAATAAAGAATTTAAGTTATTTGAACCCAGTTCTTCATTTGGATCAGCAGGAGCAGACTGTACTGTGAATTTCACACATAAACAGACTGGTGGAGCCCGGACAGGCGGTGTCCCTGCAGTGGAGGTCGTGTGGGGTCACGCTGATATGATTCACAATTCAAAGAATCATAGTCCGTCTGTGCTGCTCCTCCTGGTCAGCTGCAGACATGTCGACATATACATGATTTAAAACGATCCAATGGCAACCAGAAAGTCTCATCTTAGTCTGCGAGTTCCTGACCGACTGCTCCGTCTGCTCTTTCCTAACAACTCGCAAGTCAAGTTTGTGTCATCTCTGAGTGTTGAACAGAGCGTCTGTGTCTCCATGTTTAAATCATGAACTTTATTAACAGCTACTGCTTCAAAGTGGTGCACAGCCCCACCATCAGCCGCCTCGCTGCAGAGGTTTTTAAACTTGAAGACTTCACAGTGAATTTGCTGCAGGGTTTGTATTTACTGCTTCAGCACAGCAGGTATATGTGAAATGACACATGTTGCATGTTGCAGCTTCTTAAAGATGACTTGAAGACAACAAAAACAGCCTCATGTAACCCAGCTGTGATGATTGAAGGGCCTGAATGTGACATGTCAGCTCTGCTGTTTCTGCACGTTCGCCTCCATCTTTTAATCTCAGTGTTCTCATCAATGTTCCAACCGCACACGTCCTGCTTCCTGCAGCAACACGAACAAGGTCAGAGACACCAACACACTCCCGGTCATACTCTCACTGTGGATGTAGTAATGCCATTAATAAATACAATGCATAGTTTTTCTGCATTTATCTACAACAACTCTCTCCTTCATCCTCTCTGTCCTGTCTACCTCGTCTTCTCCTCCTTTACCCGGCCAGCCATCAGCAGGAGCGTCCCCCCTCATGAGTCGGGTCCTGCTCGAGGTTCCTTCTTGTTAAAGGGCAGTTTTTCTTTGCTTCTAGTACTGGCTTGGGGGTCACTTACAGACATGTCTGATTGTAAAGGTTCTGTGTATCTTGAGGGTCGGTCTTCATCACTCGCAGTTGTTCAGTTAAGGTTAATCGAGGCTGATGAGTTGAATCACTTCATCACTAGAAAGCTGTAAATGTAACTTAGTAGTCAGCAAAGTAAGCACTTATCAGTCAGGACCACTTTTTATTTTGAAGTAATTCTGAAATCTAACACCTGTGCCTGACACTAGGGGTTAGTGCATATTTATTAAAGGCTAATAGAATAGAATAGAATAGAATAGAATAGAATAGAATAGAAAATACTTTATTCATCCAATTTCACTATTGCAGCAGCAAAATACAGGCACTCAAGCAAACTTAAAAACTAAAAATATCTAACGTTACAAATTAAACAGTATAAACATTATTTACAGCAAGATAAAAAATAAAACATAGGTGCAGAAGCAAAAATGTGCAAATTGTAATGCAGGTATACATATAAGTCTAAACCGGATTGTGCAATTTGGTGTGAAATGATATGATCTACAAGAACAACAGTGTGCAGTTTGAAGTTAAAAACCTAAACCTTGTGTAAAACCTGTCCTTACAGCAGTGAGTCTGTGTTATCTCTGGCACAGAGAGGAGGTGTTGTACAGTCTTACAGCATGAGGCAGGAAAGATTTCCTGTAGCGTTCTGTGACAGTGAAGCTGTCTGAGCCTTTTGGAAAAGGTGCTCCGTTGTCTGTCCAGTACAGGGAGGAGAGGGTGGTCGGGGTGATCCATGATGGATCACAGTTTGTTCAGTGTCCTCCTCTCCACCACTGCTTCAAATGTCTCTTGTCTGCAGCCAATGACAGAGCCGGCCTTCCTGATCAGTTTGTTCAGTCTGTTGGTGTCAGAAGGACTGAGCTGTGAGAGTGCTGCTATCAGCAAATCAGAGTTCAAATAAAGTGCAGAGCAGTGAGGGCTGGACCTGACTGCTGCTCTGATAAAGACATGAGCAGAGACGGCACATGAGGAAGACAGTGTGGAGGACGCACAGAGTGGACATGGGTCACAGAGCGCTGCTGCTGCTTCTGCCTCTCTGGAGCTCAGGTAGGACTCTGCTCCATGATGGACGTCTTTCTAATCAACTGTGTGATTGACACAATTGATTTTGATTATAGGATGTGTATACAGGTGACAATAACCAAGGAAAACAACAAATTTAAATTGACAATGTGTAATGTTCCTTCTCTGATCTCCTCCTCAGGGCTCTGTGCTGACGACACACACAGTCCAACAGGTAAACAGAGGAACACATGACAGCAGCAGAAGTGTTGTTGTAGAATTCACTTCATGTGTTGGTCCTTTGTGCTTCTGTTGAACAGAGACTGATAAGGTCAGGTTGGTGGGAGGAGCCAGCCGCTGCACTGGTGTTCTGGAGGTAAAGAAAGATGGAGAGTGGAGAGCAAAGGAAGATCCTAACTTCTATCGCATGACAGCAGCAGCTGCAGTGTGCAGCCAGCTGGACTGTGGCTCTGTTGTTTCTGTACAAGAAGCACAGAGTCCACCCGGCAGAGCACAGATCCACTGTTCAGGTCAGTGTCTCTAACTTTGTCAGCTAACCAGAAGGTTTCACTGGCAGGGGGTTGGTCTTTGAAGCAGCAGGAGGCCTCAAAGCTTCACAAGGCTTCATCCACCCATCGCCAATAAAAACCCTTTAAATGCACCAATGTGCTGAACCTTTCTTCCAGCTTTCAGTTCACTGTGCGGCCGTCATCAAAGGGGGACTGTGCTGCCACCTAGTGTCTTTGCTGACTGTACTAAGTTACATTTAAAGCTTTCTAGTGAAGAAGGTGACTCAGCTCATCAGCTGACCTTAACTGAAAAACTGTGAGTGATGAAGATCAACCCTCAAGACACACAGAAATCTGACACCTGTGCCTGACACTAGGTGGCAGTGTCCTCTTCTCAGCTACAGATGTTAGTGTGTCTAGTTCAGCACCCACTACCGAACCAGTTAAAATGAAAATGGACCACATGTTCTGTCTGTCTGTCCTTCTGCATCCACAGACTCTGTCAGACTGGTTGAAGGGACTAACATGTGTTCAGGCAGACTGGAGGTGAAGTCTGACCAGTCCTGGTCCTCAGTGTGTGAAGATGACTTTAACCTGCAGAATGCAGAGGTGGTCTGCAGGGAGCTCGGCTGTGGGGCTCCTTCGGTCTTCAAAGGGGGACTCTATGGAGCAGCACAGGCTCCAGTGTGGATGAGGAGGTTCCAGTGTGGAGGCCATGAGTCTGCTCTGCTGGACTGTGGAAGCTCACAGTCCACCGAGAACAGCTGCTCAGCTGGAAAAGCTGTTGGACTCACCTGCTCAGGTACAGCTGCAGCTTTTATTTCAGGTTCTGAACTTCTCCTCTGTTTCAATCACTTTCACTAATCAATCACTTTGATCAGATCATGTCAATGTCCGCCTGGTGGGAGGAGCTAACCGCTGCTCTGGTACACTTGAGCTGAAACACAATGGAGAGTGGAGGGAAGTGGACATCTTGTACTCTGAGTGGACCCTGAAGGCAGCAGCTGTGATATGTGGACAGCTGGACTGTGGCTCCCCAATTTCAACGTCAGAGAAAGTTTATTACTCAGAAACACCTGTGTGGTTGATCAGAACTTCCTGTGTTCAGTCCGAAGCTTCCATTAAAGAATGTGTCCTTCGTGGTCATAGTGCCTCCTCCATCTTGAACATCACCTGCTCAGGTAGAACCAGCTGTTTCTGACAATAAGTACCAGGCTAAAAGGGATGAGGGGACACATTTGTTTTGCTGCTGGATGTAGTGATGACGTTTATATTTAACCAGGGAAAGAAGTGCACAGTTCTATCACAGAGGACATGTTTGTTGGGAGGCAGTTAAAGGGAGTCATTTCTTTATCAGCACTGTGGTAAAAGGTTTAACACTCCTTTAGAAGAATTTAAAAAGAGCTTCCAAACAAGCTGCCATGTTGGTACTGAATTGAAAGTGTTTGTCAGAGTCAGACAGGAAGAGGTCACATGTTCTGTCTGTCTGTCCTTCTGCATCCACAGACTCTGTCAGACTGGTTGAAGGGACTAACGTGTGTTCAGGCAGACTGGAGGTGAAGTCTGACCAGTCCTGGTCCTCAGTGTGTGAAGATGACTTTAACCTGCAGAATGCAGAGGTGGTCTGCAGGGAGCTCGGCTGTGGGGCTCCTTCGGTCCTCCAGGCGGCGCTGTATGGAGAAGTGGAGCCCCTGGTGTGGTCCAAAGAGTTCCAGTGTGGAGGCCATGAGTCTGCTCTCCTGGACTGTGGAAGCTCACAGTCCACAGAGAACAGCTGCTCAGCTGGAAAAGCTGTTGGACTCACCTGCTCAGGTACAGCTGCAGCTTTCACTTCAGGTTCTGAACTTCTCCTCTGTTTCAATCACTTTCACTAATCAATCACTTTGATCAGATCCTGATGATGTCCGCTTGGTGGGAGGAGCTAACCGCTGCTCTGGTACACTAGAGGTGAAACACAATGGAGAGTGGAAGGAAGTGAATTCCAGATACACCGACTGGACCCTGAAGGCAGCAGCTGTAGTGTGTGGACGGCTGAACTGTGGCTCTGTAGTTTCATCAACAGTCAGATCTTCTGCACCACGACCTGTGTGGACCATCTTTGCTTCCTGCATTCAGAATGAATCTATCATCAAGGAGTGTGTTCTGTGGACCTCTGGGAGGTCCTCCAGCCTGGAAATCTCCTGCTCAGGTAAGTCCATGAATGTCTCTTATGGTAAAGTGATGTTACTGTGTTCCATTGTCCACAGTTGATGACATCACACTGACCTGTAACACTCTCCACAGACTGCACCTTGATGATGCTGGTTCATGTGTTGATTTAAATTTGAATCTTATTTGTATAGCGTCTTTTAGATGGGAGGGGAGGTGGTGAGGCTGTGCAGTGGATCATGTTGGATAAGATACGGGTGGCTGCTCCTCCTCCTCGGCCTGGGCCTCAAAGAATACAATAGCTGAAATGAGTGGAGGGGGTTGATTTGTTCAGACTAACATGCTCCTCACAACAATCAATCAATTCGATCAATGACCACATTATTTATTAACAGTGATTTAGACAAACAAGTTCTGATATTTAACCATCCACGTCTGACAGGTGTTTGGTTGTAACTGTGTGGTAATGTTTACTTTGTGCTGTGAGCTTGATAAGGAAAGACGGGGAGCAGACACTGTTATGTTAGTGTGTGTTTACATTTTTAATGGAGGGCAGCAGAGACAGCGGAGAAGCAGGTATAACTGTGACCCTGCCTCCTGGACTTGACCCTGGATCGTCACAGGGTTTGGCGACTAAAACATCAGCCAAATGGGGCTCTTATTGTCTCCACCCGATCTCCACAACACACCTTCCTGACTCGTACACATCACACTAGCTCCTGCTGCAGTGATGTCTGTCTGTCCTTCTGCATCCACAGACTCTGTCAGACTGGTTGAAGGGACTAACGTGTGTTCAGGCAGACTGGAGGTGAAGTCTGACCAGTCCTGGTCCTCAGTGTGTGAAGATGACTTTAACCTGCAGAATGCAGAGGTGGTCTGCAGGGAGCTCGGCTGTGGGGCTCCTTCGGTCTTCAAAGGGGGACTCTATGGAGCAGCAGAGGCTCCAGTGTGGATGAGGAGGTTCCAGTGTGGAGGTCATGAGTCTGCTCTGCTGGACTGTGGAAGCTCACAGTCCACAGAGAACAGCTGCTCAGCTGGAAAAGCTGTTGGACTCACCTGCTCAGGTACAGCTGCAGCTTTCATTTCAGGTTCTGAACTTCTCTTCTGTTTCAGTCACTTTCACTAATCAATCACTTTGATCAGATCATGGCAATGTCCGCCTGGTGGGAGGAGCTAACCGCTGCTCTGGTAGACTAGAGCTGAAACACAATGGAGAGTGGAGGGAAGTGGAGGGCAAATACTTTGACTGGACCCTGAAGGCAGCAGCTGTAATATGTCGACTGTTGGACTGTGGCTCCCCAATTTCATCAGCACTGAAGAAAAATATCATGGTTAAACCTTTATGGGGGATCAGACCTTCATGCATCGAGTCTAAAGCTACAATGAGGGAATGTGTAGAAGAAAACAGTGTGTCGTCTTCAACCCAGAACCTCACCTGCTCAGGTAAGTCCATGAATGTCTCTCATGGTAAAGTGATGTTACTGTGTTCCATTGTCCACAGTTGATGACATCACACTGACCTGTAACACTCTCCACAGACTGCACCTTGATGCTGGCTAGCAGCAGCAGATGCTGGTTGTCTTACTGTCTCCCACCTGTCCTCCAACTTTTTACAACCCAGTTATGAAAATGGACCACATGTTCTGTCTGTCTGTCCTTCTGCATCCACAGACTCTGTCAGACTGGTTGAAGGGACTAACATGTGTTCAGGCAGACTGGAGGTGAAGTCTGACCAGTCCTGGTCCTCAGTGTGTGACGATGACTTTAACCTGCAGAATGCAGAGGTGGTCTGCAGGGAGCTCGGCTGTGGGGCTCCTTCTGTCCTCCAGGGGGCGCTGTATGGAGCTGTGGAGCCCCTGGTGTGGTCCACAGAGTTCCAGTGTGAAGGCAACGAGTCTGCTCTCCTGGACTGTGCCAGAACCAGCTCAGCTAGAAGCAGCTGCTCAGCTGGAAAAGCTGTTGGACTCACCTGCTCAGGTTGAGGAGGAGCTGCAGCTTTGAGACAGTTTACTGGTCGACTTCCTCTCATCATTATTTCCATGTTTCTCCTCAGACAATATCAGGCTGGTGGGAGAGAACAGTCGCTGCGCCGGTGAACTGGAGGTGAACATGTACAGAGAGTGGAGACCTGTGGGTGTTGTTGGTGATGAAAGGAGCTCTGCAGCTGCAGCATGTGTGCAGCTCGGTTGTGGTTCTGCTGTGTCAGCAAGTCAAACAGAAGGTTCTTCAAGCAGATCTCTGTGGGGGATCAGCTCCTCCTGTGTCCGGCCAGCATCTGTACTCAAGGAGTGTGTACTGATGAATGTAGAGATAACAAACAGTCCTAGTCTCACAGTGATCTGTTCAGGTGATCCTCTCACTCTGTGTGTGTCTCAGTGTCTTCTGTCTGCTTCCTCTTGTATGAATGCATGGATCTTCTACGTTCCACTTCACACAGTCCTTCAGCATCGACACACACGGCAGCTTTGACTCAACACATCCTTTCATTTCTCTGCTAGTTTGGCTAATCTTCTCCTCTCTGTTCACAGAGCTGCTCGCTCGCCCAAACATCTCCCTCTCTTACTCCACTGACGGGGTCTCCCAGGCCGAGCAGCAGGGCTTTTGGGTGCTCATTGGCTCCACCTTCGGCATCATGTGCTCCGTCGAAGCGCAGTACCAAGGAGGTTCCTTCCAGCTGATGTTCACGTCCTCCAACACAGCACAGAACTACACCCTGCCAGCTGTCAATCACTCCGCCCTCTTCCTGGTCTCTGCTGCAGACCACACCCACCGAGGAACCTACACCTGTGTTTATCACAACCACGTTTGGTCCCGTGACTTCTCCTCTGTGAGCCAGCCGCGCTCTCTGGCCGTCTTAGGTAACTTCATAGAGTCCAGCAGGAGCTGTGACGGCCACAGGATAGTTTCAGTGCTGAAGGAAATGACTGTGACAGCACATGACCACATCACGTGTCTCCATCTGTTTCAGCCCCTCTGACAGAGCTGATCATCAGGGTCACTGTGGTCCTGCTGGCTATGACGTCCTCCATCACTGCCATCTGCTGCTACTATAAGGTACTGCACGTGTTGTGTCTGATGTGTTCAGTTGAAGGAGAAACGTCATTTCTCATTGACTTCATCAGCCCCTGCTGCTCATCTTTGTTTTGATCACTATCAAATCACTATTACTACTTATGGACTGATGATATATATAGATATCCATTATAATATAATCACTGTTTCATCTTGCTGTCATGTTTGCTCTGTACTGTATCGTGTTTGCTGCATGTTTGCTCCTCTCTCTCTCTCTCTCTCTCTCTCCTTCATCCTCTCTGTCCTGTCTCCCTCTTCTTCTCCTCCTCTACCCGGCCGACTGGCAGCAGGAAGGTTCCTCCTTAAGAGACGGGTCCTGCTCAAGGTTTCTTCCTCTTAAAGGGAGTTTTTCCTTGCCACAGTGCTCTTCAGGGGGTTCAGGCTCTGGGTCTCAAGCTCTGGGTTTCTGTGAAGTGCTTTGAGACAACTTCTGATTGTAAAATGTGCTATATGAATAAAACTGACCTGAACTGAATTTCAGTGATTATAAGACGTGTTTGCTGCCGTATCTTTCAGCCGAAGCAGAGCTGAAGGCTGGAGGAAAGAGTTGGACCTCCAGACCTTTTTGACCCTGAAGAGGACCTGAACCCCCCTGAGTGTGTCTGCTGAGCTCCAGGACGCCATGACATCACCGTTAGTGTTCCAGGTGCAGCTCAGCTCTCATATTTCTCATGATTCATGGAACGTGTGTGTTGTTCCTTCACACAGTTGTTGTACATCATGTAAATACTGACAGCAGATGGAGATGAGCCCTCTGATGAGTCCATTTTAATTTGATTTCTAATTGCTGTATTTCTTTTGATTCTCTTGTAGCGCTTAAATACTCGGTGCTTTATGAATACAATGCATTATTATCATTGATAATCATAATAAAGAGTTTTGCAGTGGTTGAGTGAGTGAGTCCTGTTCTTATAGAGTGTGTCAGCTGCTCCTCTCTGGTCACACCTGTTACAGAATATAGTTTTATCAATAAAGGGCAGAAATAACATTAAACACTATTCAGAATGGGTCAAATCAAATGTTCTTTTAATGAAACATTCATGATCATTTACACATGTACAAAAAAGGCAGTTAATGTATTTTTAGAGATGACAGACTGGAGATCATTGATGACGTGAGCTCATAAAGTCTGATGACATGAAAGCTTTTAGTTTTGGTGTTACAGAGCAGACAGAGCAGCTCCCGTGTTTCCTACAGAAAGGCCACAGCAGAGGTTTTTGGTCTCTGTGATGTTTAAAGTTTGGAGAACTCGACCACTTTGAGACTCTTCTTCTCCATGGTGGCCTGAGCTGATTTCATCACATCTTGAGTCTGAAGCATGCTCATGTTCCACGTAGCCTGGAAAAGAGACAGAAGAGAGATTGGACCTGAAAGAAGCCAGATTCTTCTGGACGACGTAGATTTCTGTGCTGTAACAGTGAATAATCAGGGTCGATCAAACTGAAACATTCTGCTCCTGAACAGACGTCAGAAATGTAGACGTTAACCCTACGTCCTCCGGGACTTCATTTTTAGGCACAAAGTTTGCTGCTGGGCCAATCTTGACCAGAACAGTGGAGGCAAGCTTAGGGCTATGTTCTGGATGTGTGTGTTCTCACCATGTAGTTCAGTCCCTCGGCCACGCTGTGGTCTCTGGAGTAGATGAGGTTGACTTTGGTACCCTGCACGGCCACCGGGCTGCGCCCTGCGATCTCCCCGGCCATCTCCAGAGCTACAGCCATCATGGCCTCCTTATCTGCAAACACTCGACTGTAGAAGAAAAGAAAAATACATGGGTTCACTTCATGACCAACACCAGCAGCTATCAGCTGGTGACGTGTTTACCTGACCAGGCCGCTGCTCTTGGCTTCATCAGCGTACATCTTCCTGGCAGTCAGAGCCAGCTCGTTCACAAGACTAAAAATAGTTACATTAGAAAAAGAAAAGAGTTTTTAAGTGTCTGCATGTGGATTCTGGAGTACCTGCGGCTGCCAATGACTTTAGGAAGTCTTTGGAGAGTTCCAACATCTGCTGCAAGTCCAATATCGACTTCCTAAAGAGCAGAAACAGATTAGAATATCATGGTCTCTTATCAGACGTCAAAGTCAAGTGTAAAACTCCTTTTATGTTAAAGATGCATCCTCCCTGGTCTCTCCTTCAACTAATGTTTTAATATTAATAATCATCATAAAGAGTTAGTGCTAAGAGTCAAAAATACACTCAACTATCTGCTAAATAAATCAAGTGAATGGTCTGGAATATGGCTCACTGTTTTATAAGGAGCTCCAAACACAAAGGCAGAAAACAATCACAAACTACTGACGAGAGCCTTCATCAGAGGAAGACACTGATTGGATGTACTGATAAAACGAGGCGGTCGTACCTTCACCTGGAACCAGGCGTCCTGGGTGCACAGGCGAATGTCACAGGCTGTGATCAGATCAACACCTGCAACCGAGAACCACATCCACAGTGAGCTATACAACCACCAACACACAGTACTGCAAGAGCAGGCGCACCTCCTCCGATGCAGGCTCCGTGAACAGCCACCACGACGGGCTTCGGACACTACGAGAACAACACAACCATGTTTAATTTCCACATACATCGTCACGCCTGCAGTGTTTTCACCCGGTGAGCAGCTCTGACCCGCTCGATGACAGAGAACGTCTCCTGGTACTTGGTGATGGTTTTTCTGAGGTTCCAGGAGACTCTGGCAGCGTCGTCACCTTCTGGCTGGAGGATGTCACCGGCCATGTCCATCAGGTCAAGACCTGAACAGCGGCTCAGTGTAAAACATACAGCTCCACCGCAATGATACCACACATGTGATCAGCTGTGGACCCACCAGCTGTGAAGACCCTCCCTGCTCCAGAAACCACTACCACTCTGCAGTCTGGGTCCCCGGAGATCTCATCAAAGCACTCCACCATCTCACTGTGAGGAAAACACAGAAACCTTCAATCCATGTGTATTTTAATCCCCTAATCCTGCTGCAGGATCAGGATTATCTTATGTACAATAAACACAATAATGTTTGCCAGTCGTGAGGATGAATTGGGAGACAGAATGAAAGAAAGAGCTTTGGGAATTTAAACGGATTCTTGCCTCCAGAAAGCTTTGTTCATGGCGTTCAGTTTGTCCGGCCGGTGCAGCTCTACATGTGTGATGAACTGTGCAGGGCGGCTGATGGCCAGAGCGGTGTAGGGAGAGGTGGGACCCCCTGAGGACGACATGGCCCTTATCACAGCCAGTGTGGGGCGCTGCAGTCCTCTGTCTGAGAGAGAGGAGAAAACCACAAACATGTAACAACCACATGAAGTCCACCAGTATGGCAAGCCATTCATATCACATTTCCGCCATACTTTAAACGGCGTTCGCCAGTACTTTAAACGGCGTTTTTTTACGTCATACGCCGCAGAAAACTTTTTCCCCTGTGCAGACGTTACGCCCACAAAATGACGTCATTTTTTGTCATTTTTCACGACGTACGCCGTACGGCGTTTTCTAATATTCTAATGATCTCCGCCCCATAACTTGCAAAACGTGGTGTGTCCTTCAGGATAGTGTGTCAAATAAAGCTGGATCCATACTCCGCGAGACAAAGAGCGGAGAACGCGCTCCACGGGTGGTAAGAGATAAAAAAAAAGGTCTTTTCCACATGGAGGTACCATACTCCGCGAGACGTGTGTGCGCTCACTGTAGCGCACGTCAGACACCAAACAGGAACAACATCACACACAGCCCACCTCCAGTGTTTGCGAACAGAGGAAGGTACAGCAGCTGACATTATGGATTTTGCAGCTTTGTTAAAGGAGATGGACGAGGAGACGAATATGCACACGGCGTTTTGCCTTTGCAAATCTGTCGCGCAGGTAGCGCCACTTTTTGCGACACACACTCTCTTCTGTGCAAAGTATCGTTGCTATCTCCTTCCAGGAGTTGTTGCCTCAGCAAGCTTCTCCTCAAAAACATCCATTGTTGAATTAATTAAATCTGTTGAATCAGCGCTGTTTATACACCTACCTATATACCTGGAGAGGCTCTTGCGCTTCTCCACATTCATCACGCCCACAATAAATTCCGACCAATCACAGCATGGTTGCCGCACAGCCTTGAAAGACAAAGTTCGGCCGGACCCTGTGCACAAGAGTGCGGAACAGCGGGCGGTCAGAGACAAAAAATGACGTCATTTTGTGGGCGTAACGTCTGCACAGGGGAAAAAGTTCTTTGTCTCACGGAGTATGGATCCAGCTTAACATGGAAATCAATCCAATCTGATTTAAAAAGTCAGTAAACATACGTTCTTTTCTCTGTGGTTTAAGTGTGTAAGACAAGAAGAAGAAGTAAGAAGAAAGGTGAACAAATGCTATTGTAAACAAAATTCAGTTTATTTCTTTCATGAAACATGATGGCTGTGCATTATCCAGGCTTATATATACAGTCTTCTAGATCCAGACCGAAGCGATCCTTTTTGGCACAGGAGATCTGTGATGAATTAGTGTGGTCTAACCTTCTTCTCTGCTGATAGGCTGACAAAGAGTAAACTGCAGTGGCTGAGCAAGTTATGGGGCGGAGATCATTAGAATATTAGAAAACGCCGTGTGGCGTTATGAGTGGCCGTTTGGAAAACGCTGTACGGCGTATGACGTGAAAACGGCGTTTTCTGCGGCGTACGACGTAAAAAACGCCGTTTAAAGTATGGCGGAAATGTGATATGAATGGCTTGCCATACACCAGGTCCACAAACAGCAGAGCGGCTTCAGCTTCACACTGATGAGAAACATCGGATCATTGTTCGGTCCACAGTGATTTAAAGAACAGAGAAGTAACTGAAAAACTGTGAAATCAGCGCTGTACTTCCAGCACTGCCTGATCCTCACAATCAATCAATACGTCGTGAACTGTTTATATTTGTAGCTCACAGCTGTTCAAGTAAGTAACATATTGTAGGGCTCTTGTTAGAAACAAATCATATGACCTTCATTCTATCTATCTATCTATCTATCTATCTATCTATCTATCTATCTATCTATCTATCTATCATAGATGGATCTATACATCTGATTGGTTACAGTCTCAGTGTGACGTAAAATAAATATAAGGCCAGAAGGTAACCGGTCTTAGGTGAACCTGGTCCAGTGAACTTTCACCTACATATTCCTGCATCGCTCCACTGTGTCTCAAAGTTGACTGAGTCGTTGTTTATACACTAACTAGTGTAACTCGTGTATCTACAGACACTTCACAAACATCATTTCTTTCATACATTTTACTACATTTTCTTCAATAACAAACAAACCGCTGAGGAAACACGGACACTTACATTTGTTGATAGCTGACCTGACAACCGCAGACAACATGGCGCTTTGACCGCTGCACAGTCCTGCCTCTTTAAGTGATCAAATATAATCAATAAGCTGCTGCAAACAGACAGAATTGATCCAGCTCTGCTGCTGCTGCTGCTTCTGGAGCTCACTGCTAACTGTGAGCTAGCTTACGAGCTGCAGCTAGCTAACGCTAACAGTCATCGACAGCTGACTTACCAAGCGTCTGTGCTGGTTAACTGTTTCACCTCCAGCCAACATAAACAATGCGGAAATACAACACGGCTGTTTTTACTGAATTATACAACTATACTATAGTAAAGCGGACTTTAACCTCTCACAAACTAACTTCAAAACAAAAGGTCGACGGTGGCCGCTGAGGCTCAAACTCAGAAAATGACAAAATCAAAAGGCAACGATGACGGTGGATCATTGTGATTAATGAAGAAAATAAATCAGTGATGCAGGAAAGAGCTTTTATTTTTGGAAAAGAACCAGTTCCATAGTGTATATGATTTAAATTGTGAAAACGGGATCAGCTTTATTTATGAAATGTGTTTAGTTGCTTTATTAATCAAGAACTATTAATTCACCTGTCAGTGTTTTCAAATAGAAACATACTTATTTCCTTATTTATTAGTAAATAATTGGTGGAGACGTCACGTCGGCCCGAGTATTTTCTGTTTCGTTGGTTTTCTGCTTCTTTAATGCAGTCTGAGCACTACGCTGCAGTTCACCCAGTTCTCCGGCAGAGGGCGGTAGAGCACGTGTTTCAGAGCATTACAGATTAAACTTTATTTCCTTCCACCAGAAAAAAACTTTATGAAATAATTCACATGTTCTTCACTGTGTGTGTCTGATGGTATTAAAGCATTTTATTTCACCGAGAGAGACGTTCAGCTTGTGATTTCTGACTTCAATACAATTAGCTTTTTATTGATTGGACCGCAGGCTGTCACATGACCCGGAAGCGCCACCGAGGTGTTTAGATCCAAACTTATATTTTCGTGGAAATAAAACACTAAACCGCTTAAATACTTACATGTAGTGTGTTGTTGGAAGAGTTTTGTTCTCGTGGAGTTTTATCATCGACACAAACATTTAAACCGTAGGTGAGACTGAAGGTCTGCAGGATGACCCCTTTCTTCTTCGTTGGTGGAAGTTATCGCTTCTCGGCCTTTTGGCTAAGATCAAGTGTAGTATCTGTTCTTATCAGTTTAATATCTGATACGTCCCCTACCCGGGGACCATATATTAAATTGATTTTTGGATCAGGGAGATGGAATAGGGGCTTGCTCCGTCCACTCCACGCATCGACCTGGTATTGCAGTACTTCCAGGAACGGTGCACCCCCTCTGCCTGTTCAATATCAAGCTGGTGACTGTCTCTGGTGGAGCTGTGGTTCATTAATGTGTGAGAAATAAAACGTGAACGTTATTAAACTTGCTGCTGGAACTACTTCTACAGTGGCTGGCTCCAAGATTCCAAGATGGCGACCGGGAAATAAGCAAAATAGTGGCTTCATAGCAGTGGTTCACAAACCAATGGGTGACGTCACGATGGCTACGTCCATCTTTTCCAGCTCATTTATATAAATTGATCCGTCTTTGGCGTCAATAAATCAAACCTGTGTTTTGTTTGGTTTGTGGTTGTTACCACGCCACACCGCGGGGGGGCAGTGGTGTGTTTTGATGCAGGGTCACATCATAATCAAGCATCAAGTGAGCGCAGGTGTGACCGCGAGGTGTCGCTGAAAGGACGTTTTGTCAACACGAGCAGTGAACTCCACCACAAGACAAACAGGTCTGTGCGTGTTATCGCATCGTTTCAGTCCGTTCAGTCTAACGTTTGGTCGCAGCACTCGTATCTTTAGCTAAGCTAACTCGAGTCAGTTCACGTAGTCAGCGCAGCCTCGAGGAAAGATGCTAAAGCTAGCATGAGTAGCATAGCTCCTCCTCCACCATAACCCTGACCTCAACCACGTGTGTGGCGCAGCAGCAGAGGTTACACCGGCTGAACCACGATGTTCTGCTGTAATGTTGATGACATGCTAATAGTTTATTTTTTAACCCTCTTATTATTAACGGTGGACTCTAGGCTAGTCTTTGCTAACCTGCTAATCTGAGCCTCCAACGAAGCTGCTGAAAAACAGATGTGGGAGAAAAGGCCAGTGAGATGTTGCTGTTTCATTCAAACCAAACACACCTGGTGCAGGTACGTGTTTATTTTAAAGCTAAACAAACATTTTTCACTCATGGTTGTAGAGTTTATTGGACCCAGGAGTGACAGCTCAGGATTGTTGATAGATGTTCAAGTCTGCTGGAGGTCAGCATTGTGATGTGATGTCTTTACTGACAGGAAGACACAGAGGACACGCAGCACTGACCCACATCAGCAGTGTTCAAAGGAAGATGTTCCAGAAACATTTTACTGACAAGGAGCCAGTGAGTATTTTGACCTGGAACAAATCAGTGATATTTCATTTGTTACAAGTATGACTCTGTTTAGGTGGTGAAAGCTGTCCTGGGGATGGTGGCTGGAGGAAGCCTACACCTGCACAGACATGGAGCCCGGTCAGAGGAGGACATCACCCCCCAGTCCTGTTCCCAGGAGAGGCTGAAGCACCATGTGTTCCACAGTGGAGCCTGGTCAGGAGCTCTGGTTCTGTGGGACGACACCAACTGATAAACTGCCTCAACAACCGCTGTCAGCAGCTGTTTGGAGACTGTAGAGCAGAAGGTCTGGTCCTGTTTGAAGGCCTTCTTGCTTCTGGATGCCGTCCTGCCTCTCAGGCCTCGGTCTGTGTGAGTATGTCTGCTGAAATGTTTGTTTTTTTCAGCAGAGAACTGTTGATTTCATGACTGTCAAGAGCCCTGTTTGTTTTTAAATGTAAGAATTATACTTCAGTAGTTTAATCAATTGATATTCAATCACTGAGCATCTGTTTCTCTGAAGGCTTTAATAAGCAAGAAACAGAAGAACACTTCAACAAAGATGAATCATAAAAATACATTGTTTAAATTATTTATAGGAACAAACAAGGTCAACAATAATGGATTATGTACAGCTATTAGTTACATATTTTTATTTTATTTGTTTACATCTGATGACTCCAGTGTGTCAATCACAGAGGGGAAGTTCATAGCTGTTAAACTGTTTCATCCAGACATCATTTTCATGGGGCAGACACCTTGTTTTTGTATTTTGTTTAATGCTCCGGGGTTGGTTGGCCACAGATTTTACAGAGTCTTTGTACATGTGACACTTCTGCTCCTCAGCCTGAGGGCTTTTCCTTCAGCTTGCACTGCGTAGCTTTTGCCCAGCGGGCTGAGGGTCTGATTAACAGGTGCTGTGGGGACAGGTGGAGGAGGAGAGGTTTGGCTGCCTGGCGGCCTTATGTGCCCCCTTTAGTGGCAGTCTGTTGGTGGGAGTGCTGGCTGGTGTAGTTCAGGAGGAGATGGATGTGGAGTGCAGGTTGAGGACCTCTCCTGGCGTCAGATGAAGTGCTGATAAAATTCCAGCTTTGCTCAAGACTGCATCTTCAGACAAAACCTGGTGCTGGATCCTCTCCTGGCTTTCCTTCTGGACTGGAGAGAGACACAGCTTCCCTAGTGTGTACATCCTCCTGTTGTACTGACTGTTGTGTTGTGTGCTGCATACCGTACGTCCATCTTAACTCTCTGTACCACAGCAGCTTCAACCAGCTCGTCTCTCCTCGTGCGGCGGTACATTGTGTGTGTCCTGTACAGCTGGTTGAACTTGTGAGGCTGCTTATCATGCTCCTCCACAGCTTCCACAACTGGAGCAGCTCGTCCCTCTGCTCGGCAGTGAGCGACAGGTGATCATCAGACAGGCCGATCTCCACCAGAGCAGAGCAAAACATCTCCAGCTCTTTGAAGCCAGGAAGAGGGTTGAGACTGCAGGCTTCCTCCTGGCAGGAAATAGCGAAGAAATCCGGTAAGATAAAACGTTTGTTCTAAACCACTGTGTTGTTTTCATTCATTTCATGGCAGAGGCACACAAGCTACTCACAAAAGCCGGGGGGTGAGCAGTTGAAGTTTCCTCCCTGGCTTCATCACCCTCCTCTGGATCAGGCTGCCCAGGCTGAACCACCTCTTCATGTGGAGACGATGGATCAGTGCAGAACAGGTCCTGTGATGCAGCTTCTCAGGTAAACCTGATAGGGGCGTGCTGCACAGTGGGGACCTGCAGATCCCAAATCAGAGCATCACATTGATGGCACAGTACCATTGTAAATGTTCTACCTGATTTGTTACAGACAACAGTAGGACACCTGGGATCATGCTGGGTAGGGTTTTATGGAAGCCCTCCACGCAGACATCTGTAGTAGGGCAGGTTCATTCCATTTATGGTTGTGGTACGTGCCACTCGATACATAATTACGTCTGGAGGGTCCAGGTGGCGCTGCTGTGCTGCCCACATTTCATCTATAGCCTCTGTAAGAGAACACAGAGGCACAATGTGTTATAACATGATCAAAGCTGTAAATGTCATTTTTGTCTTTTTCTTTCAGACCTGGTGTCTTGAAGAGACTCACTCCACTCTCATCCAGCCCAGCCGGACCTTTCAGCTCCTCATTGTCCACCCATGGCTGGAATAAAGTTTCTGCTGCTGTAGGTCCCTGTGCACAGAAACACCCACGGTCCACGTACAGGATGTTTGGGACAGGTTGATTGGCTAGCCGAAATCTGCCCATTAGTCCCCGGAACATTGGTCCCAGCTTCTCTGTGGAGAAAGAAAGTATTTGGGAGTTATTACCAATGATTGTGAACCACTCAGCAGAACCAGCACCCTCCCCAGACAGCTTTGAATTTTACAAAATGCTAGTGTCACTTTAAAAGAAAGTTCTCATCAGTTCTGATCTGTGTCTGTGTCTACAGCAGTGTTCCTCCATCCCACATCATCCTGTGCAGTTCACACCCCCCACCAGTAGGTGGCAGCAGTCAGAGGACAGTCAGTTGTCCACCACGAGTTAACAAAGGAACAGGAAGTGGCTGCACAGGGAGCAGAGAACATGTGGGTTTGTGTGTTTTTTCCTCTTTTCTCTGAATGTCAGATGTGGATCAAACACTCAGTGGTTACATCAACATGTAGACGTGGCTCCTTTAATCTGGGGTCCAACTGTTGGTCGTCTGTGGGACAGTAAATACATGACATGTTTTAAGGTTAGCCTTGTTGTGCTGCATTGCATGATGGGAAATGTGAGCAGTGTTGTTTAAAATAAAACGTGTATTATCTTCATCAGCCTCTGGAGAGTGTGTACAGTTTGTCCATCATGTGCAGTCGGCCTCCTGATTTCAGTCTCTTGTATATTATGTTCTATATAAAACCATCAAGCAGAACGGTGTGTGTGTGAAAGACCCCCCTGTTGGTGGCGTGTACAACTCATACTTACCTGGCAGGGGAGATACCATGATCAAGAAGGTGGTTCACCCAGGGCGAGGCTCAGCCATTGCACTCTAGGTTGTGCTGACCCCTGCGAATTCCCCAAATGTGGGAATCTCGACTGCATAATTTCTGGTAGTGGGGGACTGCGTTCGCGCTCTCCCCTGATAACATGTTCAATGAAAAACCTAAAATCACAGAAGTGTTGTGACAAACACGTGTTCTGTTACTGACACAAACATGACATCATTCCACTGTTTGATGAAACCACTGTGTATATTTCTGCCCTTTGATTTACTGTAATGTTTATTTACATTAAAAGTAAAATACACTGAACAACATTCTGATTATTTAGCATGTGAATTAGTATAAAATATTCATTGACATGTCTGCTGCATTGTAAATTAAACATGCATCTTTAAGTGTTTTTGTGTGTTTGTGTTTTTATCTTGTCAACTGGTGTTAAAGAATATTTTTAAATGCTGCTGTTGTGTTCTTTACAGGCCAGCAGAGGGCAGCAATGGAGCGTTTGTAACTTGGACAATGTCTTAACTGGACTCTGATGTCTCAGGTTAAACAGAACATCAGTCTGATGATCTATTTATATTATTTGTACACATAGATAAATCTGTTAAGGACACTGCTTCGTTCATAAGATTGTGGTCTAGGATAATTCCTGGTAATCTGCTCTGACAGTGGTGCCGTTGGGATCAGTCTATGTGGAGTCAATACAAAAAAATGTTCAATAAGTTCAATAATGTTTCAGTTGTCATAAAGTCTAAGAAGCATCTTAACTGTTCATCTTTAGGATCACAACAGGTGAAGCTCACCGTGAAGCCTGGCAGTCGTCCAGTGACCTGGTTCCGTCCCACCTGTCCGTGGAGTCGAGCGGCGGCCATCCTGAGTCAGAAGAGTCACAAACTCATCAGCAACAGATCCACAAATAGAATTAATATATTCTTGTCTAGTCCACCTGGTGTGATGTGGCGCCTGTTGTCTTTGTTCAGCTCCTCCATTAATTAACCCTCCCCACTTGTATGGTTTTTAGTCGGCTAGCATTAGCGTGCTAGCACGTTTAACCGTAAACAGCTAGCATTAGCGCGCTAGCGTGTCCGTTCTTTAGCCGAGAGTAGCGCTAATTACACCTAGCCCACTAGCTTCCGTTCACAGTGGACACTCCGTGAACCACAACACGACAGGGAACGGTTTAATTACAATTTCAATAATTTTGTGTCTTACATTATGTCTTCTAAAGTATTTTATTGTATGTATGAACTTTGTGGTATCATTTTTCAACATGGTGCCATTTGTTCTTCTATAATATTCACTTATTTATGGTTGTTAGTTTAAATGTCAGTATGTAAGAAAATATTTTCCTCTCACCTGCAGACACATCAGCGCTCATCTGTGAGGCGCTTGGACTTTTACTAACTCAAGTTCTTCCGGTTCTCCGGCAGAGGGCGGTAGAGCACGTGTTTCAGAGCATTACAGATTAAACTTTATTTCCTTCCACCAGAAAAAACTTGATGAAATAATTCACATGTTCTTCACTGTGTGTGTCTGATGGTATTAAAGCATTTTATTTCGCCGAGAGAGACGTTCAGCTTGTGATTTATGACTTCAATACAATTCGCTTTTTATTGATTGGACCGCAGGCTGTCACATGACCCGGAAGCGCCACCGAGGTGTTTAGATCCAAACTTATATTTTCGTGAAAATAAAACACTAAACCGCTTAAATACTTACATGTAGTGTGTTGTTGGAAGAGTTTTGTTCTCGTGGAGTTTTATCATAGACACAAACATTTAAACCGTAGGTGAGACTGAAGGTCTGCAGGATGACCCCCTTCTTCTTCGTTGGTGGAAGTTATCGCTTCTCGGCCTTTTGGCTAAGATCAAGTGTAGTATCTGTTCTTATCAGTTTAATATCTGATACGTCCCCTACCCGGGGACCATATATTAAATTGATTTTTGGATCAGGGAGATGGAATAGGGGCTTGCTCCGTCCACTCCACGCATCGACCTGGTATTGCAGTACTTCCAGGAACGGTGCACCCCCCTCTGCCTGTTCAATATCAAGCTGGTGACTGTCTCTGGTGGAGCTGTGGTTGCTGCTCTGCTACAGGAAAAAATAGAACATTTAATCTCAGTATTCTGAGATTATAGTCAGAATAATTTTTTCTGTCAAGACTTTTTCAGTGGCCCCTAATTCTCTTCTGTAAATGTCTACATCTGTAAAAACTGTTAATTCAATCATGACACTTTGACTAATTCACATAACTTTTATTTAGCAGGTTCACACTAAGCACCGTGACACAGTCTGGAGACTCCGTGGAGGACGCTCTGCTTCGGGACAGTGATGGTGTGTGGAGACATGTCTCTGGAGGACCAGCACAGCCACAGGTACCCCGGCGGCCATTTTGTTCTCAACATATTCCACTATGTAATGAATGGAGATTTTCAACTGTATTATTTCATTCATTGAGCTGTAGGAGGTGAGAGAGTGAAGGTCAGATCTTAACGTGCAGGATGAAGACCTGGGAGGTTACATGATGAAGACTGAGTCCCACACTGAGGGTCCTGGTAGGTCCACACACTGCACAGCTTTACCTGAGCTGCACGTACAACAAAAAAAGAAAAGAGTCACTCGAAGGGTTCGTGTTTGCAAACTTTATTTTGGTTAGGGGGAATGTTTGTGCAAGACATTTTATTCCTGAAGGTTAGGCAAAACTGGAATATCACATTTTCACAAAGTAGAGAAAGCTAGCCCCGCTCCACCCCCGCCTCCGAGGAGCAGAGACTCACACGAACCACGGTCACAATAAATCTACAGAGAGCGGTCACGTCCCCGCGCCCTGATCCAGATCGCCCTCTGAGTCAACCACCGCAACCAGCTACAGTGTTTGCTTCAGTAATTTCTCTGATGGAGCTACAGAACACAAAGGTGTGGTTACAACCACCCACTTGAGAGGAGACGGGGAGCAGTGGGGATGTGCTGTGGAGACAGGAACCACTCACTCTAGATCTGTTTTCACATCTTTACACTTCACCAGTTTTTCCTCTTAACGATCCACATGAGGGCAGCAGCTCTCCGTCGCTTATTACTGTTAGAAGTTCTCCACACGAGCTCGCCGTGGCGTTTGGCCAGGTGGAGGTGAGAGAGAGGGACGCTTGGTCACTTTGGTCAGTGAGTCAGCAGCAAACAGTTCACACATCCCGACAGTGTCTAGGAATCGTGGCACACTTCAGGACTTCAGTCCATGACACAGTATCAGTAGTTACACTAAGTAGCTTGGTCCCCCGTCAGAGATTAACTTTGTGCACCTTCGTCAGTATGCACACCTGTGTGCAAGTACCCAAGCTTAACACACACACACACACACACATTCACACATCTTCTCCATACTAAGCCCAGTGGAGGCACTTCATATGAAACTGTAGAACCTGACTGTGTCGGGCTGTGACGAGGCGGTTCAACATCAACGGGACAAGGTCGGATCGGTCAGTGTTCTCACTTAAGTGACTGAAACCCACACTGGCCGAAGGCCTCGAGGCCACGGTGGGTCCGCTCTGCCATGTTGAATACTGGTCAGCTATAGAACACAGAACCATCTCCAAACATGGCTGTTAGAACACACGGCCAGCCACAGCTGCCAGCGTCTGACTGGTGGCGGTTTAGTTTTTTCTTTTTTTTTTGCCCTGCACCCATCAAATAAATAGGAACTCATTTCACTGACACAGCCCATACATCATCACTATTCATACACATGTACATACAATTCATACTAGAGTGTGTTAAGATTAAATAGCAGCTTCAAGGGGCAGGCACGTCAAAATGAGAGCCAGGAAATTAAAAAAAAACAAAAAAAAACTGCCATCAAGTATGAAGACCGAACCCCCAGAGGAGCGGCGGCGTGCATCTCAGCTGTCACCTCTCAGCTCTTCCTCCCCTTTGACCTGCACTGAGAAAGCTCGCTGCTGTGGAACACGTCAGATTAAAGCACGGATGCAAACCTCAGAGCGCCGGCTGTCTGCAGTGATGTATGTCAACTATGGCACCTAAAGTGAAAACACCTATGGCTTCAGGATGCAGTGGTCCAAAACAAAAATAAATTAAGAAACTATATCAGGATATTTATTAAGTTTAAACAACTAAAACACAGTTCAAATACCTTAAAGTAACTGCTACAGCCCTGTTCTAAAACCTATTCACTCTAAATACTATTCATAATCTTACTCTTAAAATCATCTTAGATTAGGCAACGTCCGAGACAGTGGGAGGGATGATTTATTAACAGGTATGAGTAGTGTTATTACCTTAATAATTCCGTTTAAGGCAATCTGTTCCCACTGTCTACACCGTCACAACACCGCCCCGTGATCTGACAGCACACAAACGGTTAACAAACCGAAGCTCCGAAAAAGAAACCACAACTTTCACCCTCTCACAACCAAGCCATCCTTACAGTGGGATCCCAGCAACGGTTAGCTCAGTTAAGGTGATTATAACTAGATTATAACTGCTGTGGGATTTAAGGCTTTTTCCCCAGAAGGCTTGAGCACAGCAGAGCAACGGCCCGGACAACAAAAACATGACTGATCCAGAGCGAAAACAACACCTGGATACACGTCGTCTCCTTGATAGGTAGCAGAAATACGACACAGGGTGATGCCGGTGACACGCAGACGAACAGCCCACCACAAAGCCACGCAGGAAACATCCACACCAGCTCGCTCGCATTACAGTAGTACAGTGGTGATAGGATGTGGTGAGAGGGAAAAGCAGCGTTTCCCTGCTTGCATTATGTGTAGTAGTACTTGCATACTTGCAAGTGATCAATTTGCTTTTCACACACACACACACACACACCAGTTCAGTAATAATGGATGCTCATCTGTTTCACATCAACCATGGACAAAGTGGGGGCTGATGGAGTTTCTGCTCCTTCTGCCAAATGTTAAGCAAAACATTTAAAAAGTAAATTTCTATGATTCAAGTAGGACACTACAGAAATACAACAAAACCTGTAACTACTTAAAAGCAACTCTTCAAATATTACACACAAGAGGGCACTTTAGAACTACACAACTCTTAGAAATGGATCCCGTTTCTGTTTTTTCTGTTTTAACCAAACATCTACTCCACAGTGATAGCAGTTTTTTCGGACCACCAACGGTGCGGTTCAGATGAGACGTGGCCTGTCAACATGTGTATATACCTCAACTACGGTAAGGAGCTCCTGGACTAAAACAGTCTTATTAATTGCATATACATGTAACTTTCTTCAAAATGGATCACAGACCTGTTAAGAGGATACATGGTTCCTCCTTAAGAGACGGGTCCTGCTCGAGGTTTCTTCCTCTTAAAGGGAGTTTTTCCTTGCCACAGTGCTCTTCAGGGGGTTCAGGCTCTGGGTCTCAAGCTCTGGGTTTCTGTGAAGTGCTTCGAGACAACTTCTGATTGTAAAATGTGCTATATGAATAAAACTGAACTGAACTTCAGTGATTATAAGACGTGTTTGCTGTCGTATCTTTCAGCCGAAGCTAGACTGACCAGAGAGCAGAGATGATGGTCTTGGAGGATCCAGAGCTGAAGGACCTCCAGACCTTTTTGACCTTGAAGAGGACCTGAACCCCCCTGAGTGTGTCTGCTGAGCTCCAGGACGCCATGACATCACCGTTAGTGTTCCAGGTGCAGCTCAGCTCTCATATTTCTCATGATTCATGGAACGTGTGTGTTGTTCCTTCACACAGTTGTTGTACATCATGTAAATACTGACAGCAGATGGAGATGAGCCCTCTGATGAGTCCATTTTAATTTGATTCCTAATTGCTGTATTTCTTTTGTTTCTCTTGTAGCGCTTAAATACTCGGTGCTTTATGAATACAATGCATTATTATCATTGATAATCATAATAAAGAGTTTTGCAGTGGTTGAGTGAGTGAGTCCTGTTCTTATAGAGTGTGTCAGCTGCTCCTCTCTGGTCACACCTGTTACAGAATATAGTTTTATCAATAAAGGTCAGAAATAACATTAAACACTATTCAGAATGGGTCAAATCAAATGTTCTTTTAATGAAACATTCATGATCATTTACACATGTACAAAAAAGGCAGTTAATGTATTTTTAGAGATGACAGACTGGAGATCATTGATGACGTGAGCTCATAAAGTCTGATGACATGAAAGCTTTTAGTTTTGGTGTTACTCAACTATCTGCTAAATAAATCAAGTGAACGGTCTCAATATGGCTCACTGTTTTATGAAGAGCTCCAAACACAAAGGCAGAAAACAATGACAAACTACTAGGGGTGGACAAATCGATCTAAGTATCGATAGTATCGATACCAAAGTTAGGATCAGTAATTACTCGATACTAGCGTGATGAGATGGATATTTCTCTGGAAGTTTCTCTTCTATACCTTCAGCAACTTTACTCGTATTTACTCGCGGTGCAGACAGCGCTCCTCTCTCACTCTGCTCAGTGCGCAGGCGCACTCCGCCCCTCCCCTCCTCCTCTCTGCCGGAGCAGACGGAGCTCCTGATTGGCTGTAAAGTACAGCTAGAATCATGGAGATGGCAGAGAGGAAGAGGAGCGCTGTTTCACAGCGACAGACAGGAAGAAGAAACTGCTACTTGTGAGGTGTGCAGGAAAGTGACCTGCCACTGTGGAAACACAACTAATTTACACAAACATAAAGCAGCAGAGCCCAAAGACCTCGAGCTGCAGAGTAAACAGAGGGAGGAGGAAGAGGCAGATCCCCAAACATGAACCAGAGACAGTGGTCACTGACAGAGGCTTTACTGCAAAACACTCATAAATATCCAGGAGATGATTTAAAAAAGTGAAGGTTTAGATTGAGTAATCTGCAGCATGAATTAATGGTGTCTTTCTGAGTGCTGTGATAAGACATGCAATTTTAGCAGAATGATTGAACAGTCATCACATCACCAGCTGAAATAAATCTTGTTTTTCTCAAATTCCAAAATATATCTAATAATGTAATTATATAAGTTTATATAATGATATGTATTTCAGTATGATTAATATAATTATGCTTTGGTGATAACTGTTGAAGGATCTTTATTTTTCATATTTAGGCTACATGCAGGTAGGTGTTAGACTTTTATAAAAGTATCTTAGTCATGCTGTTTCACCTACATGATTCACAAAGAGCCATGGCTGTCACAAGGAGCATCGCTGACATGATTGTGAAGTTAAAATTTCAAACTTATACAGTTCTGCACTTTTGTTTGCAGCTTGATTTACTTAACAAATGTTTCTTGTGTATTATTATTCTGCTAATCACGATAATCTATTTAAAGGCAAAAAAGAAGGAAAAAAATAATTATTTATGATCATGAAATTTCAAAGTAAAAGTTGGTATTGGTATCGGTATAGGTGATACTGGCCCTGTATTTACTTGGTATCGGATCGATACTGACATCTTCAGTATCGCCCACCCCTACAAACTACTGACGAGAGCCTTCATCAGAGGAAGACACTGATTGGATGTACTGATAAAACGAGGCGGTCGTGCCTTCACCTGGAACCAGGTGTCCTTGGTGCGTCCTGGGAGAACGAAGCGTGATGGTGGTGTAGGGGCATCATTGTCGGTTTGGGTGCGACAGGGTGCAGCTTCAAAACTTATGATACGCGAATCAGTGAGGGGTCCTCCACACACAAACAGAGAGTTTTGCCTATGCGAGAGAAACGTGATCAATAACTTGAAATGTACACAAATTGCGAATAACTGTGTTTAATGGTATGAAATTCTTAGATATAATGGCCGCCTCTCCCATCGGTCCAGCTCCCACTGGCTGAGTGATGGGCAGGACTTTCATGCAGGTCAGCTGATGGGTCAGGTGACCTCTGAGCCCTCCACAACGTGGCTGGATGAAGCTCAGGAGGGGAGCCGGATGAACCCACTGGTCGGGGAGCTGGATTAATCTGCAGGCCAGCACAATGGACCAGGTCATCATACGTAGAGAAAGTTGAAGCAAGGCGTCTGGACTTGTGGAGTGGTTGTTTAGTTTCTCCAATGTACAGATCAGAGCATTCCTCACTGCACTGGACTGCATATATCACATTGCTGTGTTTCTCCCTGGGAGTCTGATCCTTCAGGTGAACCAGTCTCTGTCTCAGTGTTGTCATTGGTTTGAAATGGACCGGGATGTCATGGTTGTTGAAGATCCTGCAGAGTTTCTCTGATACTCCTGACACATATGGAATGGAGATGTTCTTTCTCCACCGGTTGTTGTCCTTCTTCTTGTTGTTGGGGGTCTTGTTTTTGTGGCTTTGATGAGTGCCCACTTGGGGTAGCCACAGGTTTTCAGGGCCTTCCTGATGTGGTGTTGTTCCTTCTTCTTCCCCTCTGAGCTGGTTGGTACAGTTTGTGCTCTGTGCTGCAGGGTCCTGATGACTCCCAGTTTGTGTTCAAGTGGGTGGTGTGAATCAAACAACAGGTACTGGTCCATGTGTGTGGGTTTCCTGTACACTTCCACATTGTCTGTAAAAGTTCCCATTGTACTGGAAATAAGTGGTGGTCAGGCAGAGGTCCAGCAGGTCACAGATGTGGTCTAGCGTGAGGTTGGTTATCTCCTTGAGTGTGTTGTCTTGTGTGAGGCACGTCCTTACCATCTCTGTGGCTTCTGATGTGGGGATGCAGGTGAACAAGGAGATGACATCAAATGAGACCATGGTGTCATCTGGGTCCATTCGGATCTTCTCCACCTTGTTCACAAAGTCCTGACTACCAGTGGTGTCAGGAGTTCAGCCAAGTGCTTAGCCACGTTGTATGTGACTGAGTTTGTGCTGCTGACAGTGGGTCTGAGGGGGACTCCTTCCTTGTGAATCTTGGGGAGTACATACAGATAGAGCTTGCGGTTGATGATTTGGTCCTTCTCCAGTTTTTGTAGGCAGCAGATGAGTTTTTTCTTGTAGTTTCTGGTGGGGTCCCTCTTCAGTGTCTCATATGTGGCTGTGTCACTGAGGAGATCTGTCACTTTGGAGTGGTAGTCCTGTCTGTTGAGGACTACTGTGCATCTTCCTTTGTCTGCTGATAAGATGGTGATGTCCCGGTCCTTCTGTAGTGTGATCAGGGACTTCCTTTCATCAATGGAGAGGTTGGATGGCGGTGCTTTAGCAATGGAGAGTGTGGCTGTGACCTTCAAGCGGAGTGGTTCAGCTTCTGTGTCTGTCAGGTTGTTGTTCTTGATGGCTGACGCTGTGACTCTCGGGGTCATGGCTGAAGCCAGTGTGCCATCATACATGACGCTGCCTCCTGAGGCCTCATCGCACAGCACGTCACCTGAGAATGCACCTCAGGAATGGACTCGGCAGAACCAAACCGCTCCAAAGGATCTGGACTCAGAGAGGGCTGAAGGTGAAGTATGCTGCAGAAAAAGTTGGAACTGGTGAACCTGAAGGTAAAATGAAGGATAAGAGGAAGAGTCCATCATGTTGTTTTTTTTTTGTTTTGTTTTTAGGTTCAGACTCATTCCTCCCACTCCAAGCTGAGGTCACCCACAACAAAATGGTGGACCCCACCCTGACCTTTCACCTGCCTGAAAACAGTGAGCCTCACTCTCCTGTAGGGTCTGCAGCCAGCAGTGAACCTGAGGTTGAAACGCAGACAGATCCTTCTGTTGAGTCAGAACTGTTGTCACCTGAACACCTTTGATCAGAGAAGCCTGACATAAGCATAAGGGGAGTTCCAGTGGGGTCCCACCGGAGACCTGCAGGACGTCTACCAGCAGAAGCGCAGAGCTTTGTTTCAGAGATCCAAACGCAGAGTGGAGGGAATCAAAGCCAAAGCAGCTGTTCCCAAGGTTCCAGCTGAGATCCGAGCTCCATCTGCGGGCAGACAGAAGCCTGAAGCCAAAGACGCTCGTCCAGGCAGCTGTAAAGCAAACATGAAGTCAGAAGCTCCTCCACACAGGGCTGGTACCAAGCCAGCAGGAGCACGGGCTGAGACATCTGGAGTCACCAGGCAGAGGAAGAACCTGCCTCCACCCATAGGTGTGTTAAGGTCCTTTGATTACCATGAGCTCTACATTGATTAAACATTTTTACCTACAGCACCATTTTAAAAACTTTAAAACTACTAATGGACTTGACTTTTTTTAACTTTTTTATGTTTTTTTTTATAATGTCCTTTTTTGGCGATCTGCTGTTTAGATTAAGAATTCTCTGAAAGATGGCTGAGATACGGACATGTGCTGCCGTCATATCCGTTGTCCTCTTAAACAGATTGGTTTGAGTGATTAAACATGTTTTTTGATAGCCATATTTAGAAGTCTTTCTTAGGTTTGTTTAAGGTCAGGATATTTTGTTTAATTGATCCTTGAGGCAGTTTTTAATGTGTGATCAGAGCCGTGCACATCCTGTTCGGCCTGCTGACTTCAGATGTTTGTAGTTTTAGCTTTGGCCTCCTCTGCTTAGTAAACTTGTTTCTGCAACCATTAAAACAGTACTTGTGTAACCTACTTCTGTTTCCCCCTCAGTGGCTGAATCCAGAGTAAAAAGGGTGGATGAGGTGAAGATCTGCTCCACAGAGCAAAGGAAGAAGAATCTCGCAGAGATGCACCAGAGAACTCAGAGGTACTGCACCACCACTGACCTCTACCCCTCTCCTTTAGCAGTGAATATGTTGTTGTGTGTTCACGGTGTGTGTGTGTGCAGACTGTACGAGCAGCTGGACGAGGTGAAGCATCAAAAAGCCCTGAAGAGCAGGCAGGAGGATTATGCAAAAAACAGACTGAAGGCCAAAGAGTTCCACAAGGTAAAAACCAGTGAGTCTCAGTGAGTTGCAGGGACCAGACCTGCAGGACTCAAAGTGTTTTTGTGTCTCTCCACAGAAAACTCTGCAGAAGCTTCATGCCAAACAGACCCGACTGTGAAGGATTGTCAATGTGTCCTTGTTTTACTTTGAATATTTAATTTATAGTTTTATCAATAAAGAATTTAAGTTATTTGAACCCAGTTCTTCATTTGGATCAGCAGGAGCAGACTGTACTGTGAATTTCACACATAAACAGACTGGTGGAGCCCGGACAGGCGGTGTCCCTGCAGTGGAGGTCGTGTGGGGTCACGCTGATATGATTCACAATTCAAAGAATCATAGTCCGTCTGTGCTGCTCCTCCTGGTCAGCTGCAGACATGTCGACATATACATGATTTAAAACGATCCAATGGCAACCAGAACGTCTCATCTTAGTCTGCGAGTCCCTGACCGACTGCTGCGTCTGCTCTTTCCTAACAACTCGCAAGTCAAGTTTGTGTCATCTCTGATTGTTGAACAGAGCGTCTGTGTCTCCATGTTTAAATCATGAACTTTATTAACAGCTACTGCTTCAAAGTGGTGCACAGCCCCACCATCAGCCGCCTCGCTGCGGAGGTTTTTAAACTTGAAGACTTCACAGTGAATTTGCTGCAGGGTTTATATTTACTGCTTCAGCACAGCAGGTAGATGTGAAATGACACATGTTGCATGTTGCAGCTTCTTAAAGATGACTTGAAGACACAAAAACAGCCTCATGTAACCCAGCTGTGATGATTGAAGGGCCTGAATGTGACATGTCAGCTCTGCTGTTTCTGCACGTTCGCCTCCATCTTTTAATCTCAGTGTTCTCATCAATGTTCCAACCGCACACGTCCTGCTTCCTGCAGCAACACGAACAAGGTCAGAGACACCAACACACTCCCGGTCATACTCTCACTGTGGATGTAGTAATGCCATTAATAAATACAATGCATAGTTTTTCTGCATTTATCTACAACAACTCTCTCCTTCATCCTCTCTGTCCTGTCTACCTCGTCTTCTCCTCCTTTACCCGGCCAGCCATCAGCAGGAGCGTCCCCCCTCATGAGTCGGGTCCTGCTCGAGGTTCCTTCTTGTTAAAGGGCAGTTTTTCTTTGCTTCTAGTACTGGCTTGGGGGTCACTTAGAGACATGTCTGATTGTAAAGGTTCTGTGTATCTTGAGGGTTGGTCTTCATCACTCGCAGTTGTTCAGTTAAGGTTAATCGAGGCTGATCAGTTGAATCACTTCATCACTAGAAAGCTGTAAATGTAACTTAGTAGTCAGCAAAGTAAGCACTTATCAGTCAGGACCACTTTTTATTTTGAAGTAAATCTGAAATCTAACACCTGTGCCTGACACTAGGGTTAGTGCATATTTATTAAAGGCTAATAGAATAGAATAGAATAGAATAGAATAGAATAGAATAGAATAGAATAGAAAATACTTTATTCATCCCAATTTCACTATTGCAGCAGCAAAATACAGGCGCTCAAGCAAACTTAAAAACTAAAAAATATCTAACGTTACAAATTAAACAGTATAAACATTATTTACAGCAAGATAAAAAATAAAACATAGGTGCACAGATTGGTTTGAGTGATTAAACATGTTTTTTGATAGCCATATTTAGAAGTCTTTCTTAGGTTTGTTTAAGGTCAGGATATTTTGTTTAATTGATCCTTGAGTTTTTAATGTGTGATCAGAGCCGTGCACATCCTGTTCGGCCTGCTGACTTCAGATGTTTGTAGTTTTAGCTTTGGCCTCCTCTGCTTAGTAAACTTGTTTCTGCAACCATTAAAACAGTACTTGTGTAACCTACTTCTGTTTCCCCCTCAGTGGGTGAATCCAGACTAAAAAGGGTGGATGAGGTGAAGCTCTGCTCCACAGAGCAAAGGAAGTAGAATCTTGCGGAGATGCACCAGAGAACTCAGAGGTACTGCACCACCACTGACCTCTACCCCTCTCCTTTAGCAGTGAATATGTTGTTGTGTGTTCACGGTGTGTGTGTGTGCAGACTGTACGAGCAGCTGGACGAGGTGAAGCATCAAAAAGCCCTGAAGAGCAGGCAGGAGGATTATGCAAAAAACAGACTGAAGGCCAAAGAGTTCCACAAGGTAAAAACCAGTGAGTCTCAGTGAGTTGCAGGGACCAGACCTGCAGGACTCAAAGTGTTTTTGTGTCTCTCCACAGAAAACTCTGCAGAAGCTTCATGCCAAACAGACCCGACTGTGAAGGATTGTCAGTGTGTCCTTGTTTTACTTTGAATATTTAATTTATAGTTTTATCAATAAAGAATTTAAGTTATTTGAACCCAGTTCTTCATTTGGATCAGCAGGAGCAGACTGTACTGTGAATTTCACACATAAACAGACTGGTGGAGCCCGGACAGGCGGTGTCCCTGCAGTGGAGGTCGTGTGGGGTCACGCTGATATGATTCACAATTCAAAGAATCATAGTCCGTCTGTGCTGCTCCTCCTGGTCAGCTGCAGACATGTCGACATATACATGATTTAAAACGATCCAATGGCAACCAGAAAGTCTCATCTTAGTCTGCGAGTTCCTGACCGACTGCTCCGTCTGCTCTTTCCTAACAACTCGCAAGTCAAGTTTGTGTCATCTCTGATTGTTGAACAGAGCGTCTGTGTCTCCATGTTTAAATCATGAACTTTATTAACAGCTACTGCTTCAAAGTGGTGCACAGCCCCACCATCAGCCGCCTCGCTGCAGAGGTTTTTAAACTTGAAGACTTCACAGTGAATTTGCTGCAGGGTTTGTATTTACTGCTTCAGCACAGCAGGTAGATGTGAAATGACACATGTTGCATGTTGCAGCTTCTTAAAGATGACTTGAAGACACAAAAACAGCCTCATGTAACCCAGCTGTGATGATTGAAGCGCCTGAATGTGACATGTCAGCTCTGCTGTTTCTGCACGTTCGCCTCCATCTTTTAATCTCAGTGTTCTCATCAATGTTCCAACCGCACACGTCCTGCTTCCTGCAGCAACACGAACAAGGTCAGAGACAGGGTCACTCTCCCGATCATACTCTCACTGTGGATGTAGTAATGCCATAAATTCAATTCAATTCAATTTAATTCAGCTTTATTTATATAGCGCATTTTACTATCAGAAATTGTCTTAAAGCGCTTCACAGAAACTCAGAGCGTGAGACCCAGAACCCGAGCCCCCCTAAGAGCACTGTGGCAAGGAAAAACTCCCTTTAAGAGGAAGAAACCTTGAGCAGGACCCGTCAACTTAAGGGGGAACCAGTCCTGCTGCCAGTCGGCAGCCAATGACAGAGCCGGCCTTCCTGATCAGTTTGTTCAGTCTGTTGGTGTCAGAAGGACTGAGCTGTGAGAGTGCTGCTATCAGCAAATCAGAGTTCAAATAAAGTGCAGAGCAGTGAGGGCTGGACCTGACTGCTGCTCTGATAAAGACATGAGCAGAGACGGCACATGAGGAAGACAGTGTGGAGGACGCACAGAGTGGACATGGGTCACAGAGCGCTGCTGCTGCTTCTGCCTCTCTGGAGCTCAGGTAGGACTCTGCTCCATGATGGACGTCTTTCTAATCAACTGTGTGATTGACACAATTGGTTTTGATTATAGGATGTGTGTACAGGTGACAATAACCAAGGAAAACAACAAATTAAAATTGACAATGTGTAATGTTCCTTCTCTGATCTCCTCCTCAGGGCTCTGTGCTGACGACACACACAGTCCAACAGGTAAACAGAGGAACACATGACAGCAGCAGAAGTGTTGTTGTAGAATTCACTTCATGTGTTGGTCCTTTGTGCTTCTGTTGAACAGAGACTGATGAGGTCAGGTTGGTGGGAGGAGCCAGCCGCTGCGCTGGTGTTCTGGAGATAAAGAAAGATGGAGAGTGGAGAGCAAAGGAAGATCCTAACTTCTATCACATGACAGCAGCAGCTGCAGTGTGCAGCCAGCTGGACTGTGGCTCTGTTGTTTCTGTACAACGAGCACAGAGTCCACCCGGCAGATTACAGATCCACTGTTCAGGTCAGTGTCTCTAACTTTGTCATGAAGTAGGAGACAAGAAGAATAAGCATATGTACAGTATTCTGTTATAGACTGAATAAGCATACAGGTGTTGATCTGTAATATAATACCATATAAAGGTCCAGTGACACATTTATTGCTGTCCTCGTCACTGCCGTTGCTAGGCAATCAAACTATTGTTCTTCACCCTCTTTCTTCTTCTTCTTTTTTGTTCTTCCTTATGTTTTTTGGTGCAGCGTATCTTTAGCATACATTGACCAATTTTAGCCATTCAACTATCAAAATTGACATTCTGGGTCAACTTCAAGTTTTTTTTTTAAAAAAAATGAATGAATGAAAAAATTTCGGTGTCATTTTTAACATTTTAGTCTTGAAACGCTCATTAGATGCTGCTCTATCAAACTTGTATTCAGAATTTTCTAATTCCGAATCGTTTCCGCATGACAGGCTCTTGTGAGTGGTTTTTGAGGTCTGTTGCCATGGTGACAGGCTGACACACAGAGGCATGCAAAGCTCTGAATCGCTCTGATTCTCCATCAGTTCAGAGCAATCCTTCACATCAGCGTTCAAAGCAATGCTTCAGTTGCAGCAATCAAACTTGCATTTTCTTCAGGAAATGTCCTTTTCTAGTTTCCTTTGTAAATCTATCTATACCCCTGTTTAGTTTAACAAAATGGGAAATCCTTAGTGAGGTTAAAAATAAGTTGTCCAATCTACTCAATATAGTTATGTCAATTTCCACATAACTTTATTGTGTTTTAATACCATGATTACAGAGGAAATAACTAACTTATGTGAAACCAACAAGGCTGTATTAAGGCATTTTAATATAATCTGGTCAAGTGAACTTTAATTGATCAGGCTGTGTTCAACTAAGCAGACATTTATTACACTGTCAGAACTCAGCTGCATTTAGTAACACCAACTGAACAGCTACACTGTAAAACACAATAAGTTGACATTACCTCGGTCCCTGAATGGAGGATTTGCACCATGGGTGAGGCTGGTTGGGGGAGCAGTAAATTGTCTACAGACAAAGAAAAACTCTGACTGCCCTGATTTTACAGTATCACTCAGCAAATCAATACTGCAGCTAACCAGAAGGTTTCACTGGCAGGGGGTTGGTCTTTGAAGCAGCAGGAGGCCTCAAAGCTTCTCAAGGCTTCATCCACCCATCGCCAATAAAAACCCTTTAAATGCACCAATGTGCTGAAACCTTTCTTCCAGCTTTCAGTTCACTGTGCGGCCGTCATCAAAGGGGGACTGTGCTGCCACCTAGTGTCTTTGCTGACTGTACTCAGTTACATTTAAAGCTTTCTAGTGAAGAAGGTGACTCAGCTCATCAGCTGACCTTAACTGAAAAACTGTGAGTGATGAAGATCAACCCTCAAGACACACAGAAATCTGACACCTGTGCCTGACACTAGGTGGCAGTGTCCTCTTCTCAGCTACAGATGTTAGTGTGTCTAGTTCAGCACCCACTACCGAACCAGTTAAAATGAAAATGGACTACATGTTCTGTCTGTCTGTCCTTCTGCATCCACAGACTCTGTCAGACTGGTTGAAGGGACTAACGTGTGTTCAGGCAGACTGGAGGTGAAGTCTGACCAGTCCTGGTCCTCAGTGTGTGAAGATGACTTTAACCTGCAGAATGCAGAGGTGGTCTGCAGGGAGCTCGGCTGTGGGGCTCCTTCGGTCTTCAAAGGGGGACTCTATGGAGCAGCAGAGGCTCCAGTGTGGATGAGGAGGTTCCAGTGTGGAGGCCATGAGTCTGCTCTGCTGGACTGTGGAAGCTCACAGTCCACAGAGAACAGCTGCTCAGCTGGAAAAGCTGTTGGACTCACCTGCTCAGGTACAGCTGCAGCTTTCATTTCAGGTTCTGAACTTCTCCTCTGTTTCAATCACTTTCACTAATCAATCACTTTGATCAGATCATGTCAATGTCCGCCTGGTGGGAGGAGCTAACCGCTGCTCTGGTACACTTGAGGTGAAACACAATGGAGAGTGGAGGGAAGTGTACTTCTTGTACTCTGAGTGGACCCTGAAGGCAGCAGCTGTGATATGTGGACAGCTGGACTGTGGCTCCCCAATTTCAACATCAAAGAAGGTTTATTACTCACCAACACCTGTGTGGTTGATCACACCTTCCTGTGTTCAGTCCAAAGCTTCCATTAAAGAATGTGTCCTTCGTGGTGATAGTGACTCCTCCATCTTGAACATCACCTGCTCAGGTAGAACCAGCTGTTTCTGACAATAAGTACCAGGCTGAAAGGGATGAGGGGACACATTTGTTTTGCTGCTGGATGTAGTGATGACGTTTATATTTAACCAGGGAAAGAAGTGCACAGTTCTATCACAGAGGACATGTTTGTTGGGAGGCAGTTAAAGGGAGTCATTTCTTTATCAGCACTGTGGTAAAAGGTTTAACACTCCTTTAGAAGAATTTAAAAAGAGCTTCCAAACAAGCTGCCATGTTGGTACTGAATTGAAAGTGTTTGTCAGAGTCAGACAGGAAGAGGTCACATGTTCTGTCTGTCTGTCCTTCTGCATCCACAGACTCTGTCAGACTGGTTGAAGGGACGAACGTGTGTTCAGGCAGACTGGAGGTGAAGTCTGACCAGTCCTGGTCCTCAGTGTGTATAGATGACTTTAACCTGCAGAATGCAGAGGTGGTCTGCAGGGAGCTCGACTGTGGGGCTCCTTCGGTCCTCCAGGGGGCACTGTATGGAGAAGTGGAGCCCCTGGTGTGGTCCAAAGAGTTCCAGTGTGGAGGCCATGAGTCTGCTCTCCTGGACTGTGGAAGCTCACAGTCCACAGAGAACAGCTGCTCAGCTGGAAAAGCTGTTGGACTCACCTGCTCAAGTACAGCTGCAGCTTTCATTTCAGGTTCTGAACTTCTTTTCTGTTTCAGTCACTTTCACTAATCAATCACTTTGATCAGATCCTGATGATGTCCGCTTGGTGGGAGGAGCTAACCGCTGCTCTGGTAGACTAGAGGTGAAACACAATGGAGAGTGGAGGGAAGTGAATTCCATATACCCCGACTGGACCCTGAAGGCAGCAGCTGTAGTGTGTGGACGGCTGGACTGTGGCTCTGTAGTTTCAACAACAGTCAGATCTTCTGGACGACGACCTGTGTGGACCATCATTGCTTCCTGCATTCAGAATGAATCTATCATCAAGGAGTGTGTTCTGTGGACCTCTGTGAGCTCCTCCAGCCTGGAAATCTCCTGCTCAGGTAAGTCCATAAATGTCTCTCATGGTAAAGTGATGTTACTGTGTTCCATTGTCCACAGTTGATGACATCACACTGACCTGTAACACTCTCCACAGACTGCACCTTGATGATGCTGGTTCATGTGTTGATTTAAATTTGAATCTTATTTGTATAGCGTCTTTTAGATGGGAGGGGAGGTGGTGAGGCTGTGCAGTGGATCATGTTGGATAAGATACGGGTGGCTGCTCCTCCTCCTCGGTCTGGGCCTCAAAGAATACAATAGCTGAAATGAGTGGAGGGGGTTGACTTGTTCAGACTAACATGCTCCTCACAACAATCAATCAATTCGATCAATGACCACATTATTTATTAACAGTGATTTAGACAAACAAGTTCTGATATTTAACCGTCTACGTCTGACAGGTGTTTGGTTGTAACTGCGTGGTAATGTTTACTTTGTGCTGTGAGCTTGATAAGGAAAGACGGGGAGCAGACACTGTTCATGTTAGTGTGTGTTTACATTTTTAATGGAGGGCAGCAGAGACAGCGGAGAAGCAGGTATTACTGTGACCCTGCCTCCTGGACTTGACCCTGGATCATCACAGGGTTTGGCGACTAAAACATCAGCCAAATGGGGCTCTTATTGTCTCCACCCGATCTCCACAACACACCTTCCTGACTCGTACACATCACACTAGCTCCTGCTGCAGTGATGTCTGTCTGTCTGTCCTTCTGCATCCACAGACTCTGTCAGACTGGTTGAAGGGACTAACATGTGTTCAGGCAGACTGGAGGTGAAGTCTGACCAGTCCTGGTCCTCAGTGTGTGAAGATGACTTTAACCTGCAGAATGCAGAGGTGGTCTGCAGGGAGCTCGGCTGTGGGGCTCCTTCTGTCCTCCAGGGGGTGCTGTATGGAGCTGTGGAGCCCCTGGTGTGGTCCACAGAGTTCCAGTGTGAAGGCAACGAGTCTGCTCTCCTGGACTGTGCCAGAACCAGCTCAGCTAGAAGCAGCTGCTCAGCTGGAAAAGCTGTTGGACTCACCTGCTCAGGTTGAGGAGGAGCTGCAGCTTTGAGACAGTTTACTGGTCGACTTCCCCTCATCATTATTTCCATGTTTCTCCTCAGACAATATCAGGCTGGTGGGAGAGAACAGTCGCTGCGCCGGTGAACTGGAGGTGAACGTGAACAGAGAGTGGAGACCTGTGTTTGTTATTTATGATAAATGGAGCTCTGCAGCTGCAGCATGTGTGCAGCTCGGTTGTGGTTCTGCTGTGTCAGCAAGTAAAACAGAAGGTTCTTCAAGCAGATCTCTGTGGGGGATCAGCTCCTCCTGTGTCCGGCCAGCATCTGTACTCCAGGAGTGTGTACTGATGAATGTAGAGATAACAAACAGTCCTAGTCTCACAGTGATCTGTTCAGGTGATCCTCTCACTCTGTGTGTGTCTCAGTGTCTTCTGTCTGCTTCCTCTTGTATGAATGCATGGATCTTCTATGTTCCACTTCACACAGTCCTTCAGCATCGACACACACGGCAGCTTTGACTCAACACATCCTTTCATTTCTCTGCTAGTTTGGCTAATCTTCTCCTCTCTGTTCATAGAGCTGCTCGCTCGCCCAAACATCTCCCTCTCTGCCTCCACTGACGGGGTCTCCCAGGCCGAGCAGCAGGGCTTTTGGGTGCTCATTGGCTCCACCTTCGGCATCATGTGCTCCGTCGAAGCGCAGTACCAAGGAGGTTCCTTCCAGCTGATGTTCACGTCCTCCAACACAGCACAGAACTACACCCTGCCAGCTGTCAATCACTCCGCCCTCTTCCTGTTCTCTGCTGCAGACCACACCCACCGAGGAACCTACACCTGTGTTTATCACAACCACGTTTGGTCCCGTGACTTCTCCTCTGTGAGCCAGCCGCGCTCTCTGGCCGTCTTAGGTAACTTCATAGAGTCCAGCAGGAGCTGTGACGGCCACAGGATAGTTTCAGTGCTGAAGGAAATGACTGTGACAGCACATGACCACATCACGTGTCTCCATCTGTTTCAGCCCCTCTGACAGAGCTGATCATCAGGGTCACTGTGGTCCTGCTGGCTATGACGTCCTCCATCACTGCCATCTGCTGCTACTATAAGGTACTGCACGTGTTGTGTCTGATGTGTTCAGTTGAAGGAGAAACGTCATTTCTCATTGACTTCATCAGCCCCTGCTGCTCATCTTTGTTTTGATCACTATCAAATTACTATTACTACTTATGGACTGATGATATATATAGATATCCATTATAATATAATCACTGTTTCATCTTGCTGTCATGTTTGCTCTGTACTGTATCGTGTTTGCTGCATGTTTGCTCCTCTCTCTCTCTCTCTCTCTCTCTCTCTCTCCTTCATCCTCTCTGTCCTGTCTCCCTCTTCTTCTCCTCCTCTACCCGGCCGACTGGCAGCAGGAAGGTTCCTCCTTAAGAGACGGGTCCTGCTCAAGGTTTCTTCCTCTTAAAGGGAGTTTTTCCTTGCCACAGTGCTCTTCAGGGGGTTCAGGCTCTGGGTCTCAAGCTCTGGGTTTCTGTGAAGTGCTTTGAGACAACTTCTGATTGTAAAATGTGCTATATGAATAAAACTGAACTGAACTGAATTTCAGTGATTATAAGACGTGTTTGCTGCCGTATCTTTCAGCTGAAGGAGAACGGAAGGCTGGAGGAAAGAGTTGGACCTCCAGACCTCTTTGACCCTGAAGAGGACCTGAACCCGCCTGAGTGTGTCTGCTGAGCTCCAGGACGCCATGACATCACCGTTAGTGTTCCAGGTGCAGCTCAGCTCTCATATTTGTCATGATTCATGGAACGTGTGTGTTGTTCCTTCACACAGTTGTTGTACATCATGTAAATACTGACAGCAGATGGAGATGAGCCCTCTGATGAGTCCATTTTAATTTGATTCCTAATTGCTGTATTTCTTTTGATTCTCTTGTAGCGCTTAAATACTCGGTGCTTTATGAATACAATGCATTATTATCATTGATAATCATAATAAAGAGTTTTGCAGTGGTTGAGTGAGTGAGTCCTGTTCTTATAGAGTGTGTCAGCTGCTCCTCTCTGGTCACACCTGTTACAGAATATAGTTTTATCAATAAAGGGCGGAAATAACATTAAACACTATTCAGAATGGGTCAAATGTTCTTTTAATGAAACATTCATGATCATTTACACATGTACAAAAAAGGCAGTTAATGTATTTTTAGAGATGACAGACTGGAGATCATTGATGACGTGAGCTCATAAAGTCTGATGACATGAAAGCTTTTAGTTTTGGTGTTACAGAGCAGACAGAGCAGCTCCCGTGTTTCCTACAGAAAGGCCACAGCAGAGGTTTTTTGTCTCTGTGATGTTTAAAGTTTGGAGAACTCGACCACTTTGAGACTCTTCTTCTCCATGGTGGCCTGAGCTGATTTCATCACATCTTGAGTCTGAAGCATGCTCATGTTCCACGTAGCCTGGAAAAGAGACAGAAGAGAGATTGGACCTGAAAGAAGCCAGATTCTTCTGGACGACATAGATTTCTGTGCTGTAACAGTGAATAATCAGGGTCGATCAAACTGAAACATTCTGCTCCTGAACAGATGTCAGAAATGTAGACGTTAACCCTACGTCCTCCGGGACTTCATTTTTAGGCACAAAGTTTGCTGCTGGGCCAATCTTGACCAGAACAGTGGAGGCAAGCTTAGGGCTATGTTCTGGATGTGTGTGTCCTCACCATGTAGTTCAGTCCCTCGGCCACGCTGTGGTCTCTGGAGTAGATGAGGTTGACTTTGGTACCCTGCACGGCCACCGGGCTGCGCCCTGCGATCTCCCCGGCCATCTCCAGAGCTACAGCCATCATGGCCTCCTTATCTGCAAACACTCGACTGTAGAAGAAAAGAAAAATACATGGGTTCACTTCATGACCAACACCAGCAGCTATCAGCTGGTGACGTGTTTACCTGACCAGGCCGCTGCTCTTGGCTTCATCAGCGTACATCTTCCTGGCAGTCAGAGCCAGCTCGTTCACAAGACTAAAAATAGTTACATTAGAAAAAGAAAAGAGTTTTTAAGTGTCTGCATGTGGATTCTGGAGTACCTGCGGCTGCCAATGACTTTAGGAAGTCTTTGGAGAGTTCCAACATCTGCTGCAAGTCCAATATCGACTTCCTAAAGAGCAGAAACAGATTAGAATATCATGGTCTCTTATCAGACGTCAAAGTCAAGTGTAAAACTCCTTTTATGTTAAAGATGCATCCTCCCTGGTCTCTCCTTCAACTAATGTTTTAATATTAAAAATCATCATAAAGAGTTAGTGCTAAGAGTCAAAAATACACTCAACTATCTGCTAAATAAATCAAGTGAATGGTCTGGAATATGGCTCACTGTTTTATAAGGAGCTCCAAACACAAAGGCAGAAAACAATCACAAACTACTGACGAGAGCCTTCATCAGAGGAAGACACTGATTGGATGTACTGATAAAACGAGGCGGTCGTACCTTCACCTGGAACCAGGCGTCCTGGGTGCACAGGCGAATGTCACAGGCTGTGATCAGATCAACACCTGCAACCGAGAACCACATCCACAGTGAGCTATACAACCACCAACACACAGTACTGCAAGAGCAGGCGCACCTCCTCCGATGCAGGCTCCGTGAACAGCCACCACGACGGGCTTCGGACACTACGAGAACAACACAGCCATGTTTAATTTCCACATACATCGTCACGCCTGCAGTGTTTTCACCCGGTGAGCAGCTCTGACCCGCTCGATGACAGAGAACGTCTCCTGGTACTTGGTGATGGTTTTTCTGAGGTTCCAGGAGACTCTGGCAGCGTCGTCACCTTCTGGCTGGAGGATGTCACCGGCCATGTCCATCAGGTCAAGACCTGAACAGCGGCTCAGTGTAAAACATACAGCTCCACCGCAATGATACCACACATGTGATCAGCTGTGGACCCACCAGCTGTGAAGACCCTCCCTGCTCCAGAAACCACTACCACTCTGCAGTCTGGGTCCCCGGAGATCTCATCAAAGCACTCCACCATCTCACTGTGAGGAAAACACAGAAACCTTCAATCCATGTGTATTTTAATCCCCTAATCCTGCTGCAGGATCAGGATTATCTTATGTACAATAAACACAATAATGTTTGCCAGTCGTGAGGATGAATTGGGAGACAGAATGAAAGAAAGAGCTTTGGGAATTTAAACAGATTCTTGCCTCCAGAAAGCTTTGTTCATGGCGTTCAGTTTGTCCGGCCGGTGCAGCTCTACATGTGTGATGAACTGTGCAGGGCGGCTGATGGCCAGAGCGGTGTAGGGAGAGGTGGGACCCCCTGAGGACGACATGGCCCTTATCACAGCCAGTGTGGGGCGCTGCAGTCCTCTGTCTGAGAGAGAGGAGAAAACCACAAACATGTAACAACCACATGAAGTCCACCAGTATGGCAAGCCATTCATATCACATTTCCGCCATACTTTAAACGGCGTTTTTTTACGTCATACGCCGCAGAAAACTTTTTCCCCTGTGCAGACGTTACGCCCACAAAATGACGTCATTTTTTGTCATTTTTCACGACGTACGCCGTACGGCGTTTTCTAATATTCTAATGATCTCCGCCCCATAACTTGCAAAACGTGGTGTGTCCTTCAGGATAGTGTGTCAAATAAAGCTGGATCCATACTCCGTGAGACAAAGAGCGGAGAACGCGCTCCACGGGTGGTAAGAGATAAAAAAAAAGGTCTTTTCCACATGGAGGTACCATACTCCGCGAGACGTGTGTGCGCTCACTGTAGCGCACGTCAGACAAAACAGGAACAACATCACACACAGCCCACCTCCAGTGTTTGCGAACAGAGGAAGGTACAGCAGCTGACATTATGGATTTTGCAGCTTTGTTAAAGGAGATGGACGAGGAGACGAATATGCACACGGCGTTTTGCCTTTGCAAATCTGTCGCGCAGGTAGCGCCACTTTTTGCGACACACACTCTCTTCTGTGCAAAGTATCGTTGCTATCTCCTTCCAGGAGTTGTTGCCTCAGCAAGCTTCTCCTCAAAAACATCCATTGTTGAATTAATTAAATCTGTTGAATCAGTGCTGTTTATACACCTACCTATATACCTGGAGAGGCTCTTGCGCTTCTCCACATTCATCACGCCCACAATAAATTCCGACCAATCACAGCATGGTTGCCGCACAGCCTTGAAAGACAAAGTTCGGCCGGACCCTGTGCACAAGAGTGCGGAACAGCGGGCGGTCAGAGACAAAAAATGACGTCATTTTGTGGGCGTAACGTCTGCACAGGGGAAAAAGTTCTTTGTCTCACGGAGTATGGATCCAGCTTAACATGGAAATCAATCCAATCTGATTTAAAAAGTCAGTAAACATACGTTCTTTTCTCTGTGGTTTAAGTGTGTAAGACAAGAAGAAGAAGTAAGAAGAAAGGTGAACAAATGCTATTGTAAACAAAATTCAGTTTATTTCTTTCATGAAACATGATGGCTGTGCATTATCCAGGCTTATATATACAGTCTTCTAGATCCAGACCGAAGCGATCCTTTTTGGCACAGGAGATCTGTGATGAATTAGTGTGGTCTAACCTTCTTCTCTGCTGATAGGCTGACAAAGAGTAAACTGCAGTGGCTGAGCAAGTTATGGGGCGGAGATCATTAGAATATTAGAAAACGCCGTGTGGCGTTATGAGTGGCCGTTTGGAAAACGCTGTACGGCGTATGACGTGAAAACGGCGTTTTCTGCGGCGTACGACGTAAAAAACGCCGTTTAAAGTATGGCGGAAATGTGATATGAATGGCTTGCCATACACCAGGTCCACAAACAGCAGAGCGGCTTCAGCTTCACACTGATGAGAAACATCGGATCATTGTTCGGTCCACAGTGATTTAAAGAACAGAGAAGTAACTGAAAAACTGTGAAATCAGCGCTGTACTTCCAGCACTGCCTGATCCTCACAATCAATCAATACGTCGTGAACTGTTTATATTTGTAGCTCACAGCTGTTCAAGTAAGTAACATATTGTAGGGCTCTTGTTAGAAACAAATCATATGACCTTCATTCTATCTATCTATCTATCTATCTATCTATCTATCTATCTATCTATCATAGATGGATCTATACATCTGATTGGTTACAGTCTCAGTGTGACGTAAAATAAATATAAGGCCAGAAGGTAACCGGTCTTAGGTGAACCTGGTCCAGTGAACTTTCACCTACATATTCCTGCATCGCTCCACTGTGTCTCAAAGTTGACTGAGTCGTTGTTTATACACTAACTAGTGTAACTCGTGTATCTACAGACACTTCACAAACATCATTTCTTTCATACATTTTACTACATTTTCTTCAATAACAAACAAACCGCTGAGGAAACACGGACACTTACATTTGTTGATAGCTGACCTGACAACCGCAGACAACATGGCGCTTTGACCGCTGCACAGTCCTGCCTCTTTAAGTGATCAAATATAATCAATAAGCTGCTGCAAACAGACAGAATTGATCCAGCTCTGCTGCTGCTGCTGCTTCTGGAGCTCACTGCTAACTGTGAGCTAGCTTACGAGCTGCAGCTAGCTAACGCTAACAGTCATCGACAGCTGACTTACCAAGCGTCTGTGCTGGTTAACTGTTTCACCTCCAGCCAACATAAACAATGCGGAAATACAACACAGCTGTTTTTACTGAATTATACAACTATACTATAGTAAAGCGGACTTTAACCTCTCACAAACTTCAAAACAAAAGGTCGACGGTGGCCGCTGAGGCTCAAACTCAGAAAATGACAAAATCAAAAGGCAACGATGACGGTGGATCATTGTGATTAATGAAGAAAATAAATCAGTGATGCAGGAAAGAGCTTTTATTTTTGGAAAAGAACCAGTTCCATAGTGTATATGATTTAAATTGTGAAAACGGGATCAGCTTTATTTATGAAATGTGTTTAGTTGCTTTATTAATCAAGAACTATTAATTCACCTGTCAGTGTTTTCAAATAGAAACATACTTATTTCCTTATTTATTAGTAAATAATTATAAGTGGAGACGTCACGTCGGCCCGAGTATTTTTTGTTTCGTTGGTTTTCTGCTTCTTTAATGCAGTCTGAGCACTACGCTGCAGTTCACCCAGTTCTCCGGCAGAGGGCGGTAGAGCACGTGTTTCAGAGCATTACAGATTAAACTTTATTTCCTTCCACCAGAAAAAAACTTTATGAAATAATTCACATGTTCTTCACTGTGTGTGTCTGATGGTATTAAAGCATTTTATTTCACCGAGAGAGACGTTCAGCTTGTGATTTCTGACTTCAATACAATTCGCTTTTTATTGATTGGACCGCAGGCTGTCACATGACCCGGAAGCGCCACCGAGGTGTTTAGATCCAAACTTATATTTCCGTGAAAATAAAACACTAAACCGCTTAAATACTTACATGTAGTGTGTTGTTGGAAGAGTTTTGTTCTCGTGGAGTTTTATCATCGACACAAACATTTAAACCGTAGGTGAGACTGAAGGTCTGCAGGATGACCCCCTTCTTCTTCGTTGGTGGAAGTTATCGCTTCTCGGCCTTTTGGCTAAGATCAAGTGTAGTATCTGTTCTTATCAGTTTAATATCTGATACGTCCCCTACCCGGGGACCATATATTAAATTGATTTTTGGATCAGGGAGATGGAATAGGGGCTTGCTCCGTCCACTCCACGCATCGACCTGGTATTGCAGTACTTCCAGGAACGGTGCACCCCCCTCTGCCTGTTCAATATCAAGCTGGTGACTGTCTCTGGTGGAGCTGTGGTTCATTAATGTGTGAGAAATAAAACATGAACGTTATTAAACTTGCTGCTGGAACTACTTCTACAGTGGCTGGCTCCAAGATTCCAAGATGGCGACCGGGAAATAAGCAAAATAGTGGCTTCATAGCAGTGGTTCACAAACCAATGGGTGACGTCACGATGGCTACGTCCATCTTTTCCAGCTCATTTATATAAATTGATCCGTCTTTGGCGTCAATAAATCAAACCTGTGTTTTGTTTGGTTTGTGGTTGTTACCACGCCACACCGCGGGGGGGCAGTGGTGTGTTTTGATGCAGGGTCACATCATAATCAAGCATCAAGTGAGCGCAGGTGTGACCGCGAGGTGTCGCTGAAAGGACGTTTTGTCAACACGAGCAGTGAACTCCACCACAAGACAAACAGGTCTGTGCGTGTTATCGCATCGTTTCAGTCCGTTCAGTCTAACGTTTGGTCGCAGCACTCGTATCTTTAGCTAAGCTAACTCGAGTCAGTTCACGTAGTCAGCGCAGCCTCGAGGAAAGATGCTAAAGCTAGCATGAGTAGCATAGCTCCTCCTCCACCATAACCCTGACCTCAACCACGTGTGTGGCGCAGCAGCAGAGGTTACACCGGCTGAACCACGATGTTCTGCTGTAATGTTGATGACATGCTAATAGTTTATTTTTTAACCCTCTTATTATTAACGGTGGACTCTAGGCTAGTCTTTGCTAACCTGCTAATCTGAGCCTCCAACGAAGCTGCTGAAAAACAGATGTGGGAGAAAAGGCCAGTGAGATGTTGCTGTTTCATTCAAACCAAACACACCTGGTGCAGGTACGTGTTTATTTTAAAGCTAAACAAACATTTTTCACTAATGGTTGTAGAGTTTTTTGGGCCCAGGAGTGACAGCTCAGGATTGTTGATAGATGTTCAAGTCTGCTGGAGGTCAGCATTGTGATGTGATGTCTTTACTGACAGGAAGACACAGAGGACACGCAGCACTGACCCACATCAGCAGTGTTCAAAGGAAGATGTTCCAGAAACATTTTACTGACAAGGAGCCAGTGAGTATTTTGACCTGGAACAAATCAGTGATATTTCATTTGTTACAAGTATGACTCTGTTTAGGTGGTGAAAGCTGTCCTGGGGATGGTGGCTGGAGGAAGCCTACACCTGCACAGACATGGAGCCCGGTCAGAGGAGGACATCACCCCCCAGTCCTGTTCCCAGGAGAGGCTGAAGCACCATGTGTTCCACAGTGGAGCCTGGTCAGGAGCTCTGGTTCTGTGGGACGACACCAACTGATAAACTGCCTCAACAACCGCTGTCAGCAGCTGTTTGGAGACTGTAGAGCAGAAGGTCTGGTCCTGTTTGAAGGCCTTCTTGCTTCTGGATGCCGTCCTGCCTCTCAGGCCTCGGTCTGTGTGAGTAGCTGTGTGTCTGCTGACAAAAACAAACATTTCAGCTCTGGTTGTGTCATGTTAGTAACAAGGAGATGTGTGCAGTTCAAACCTGCAGAGGAACGGGAGCCTGGAGTGCAGCAGTGATGATGAGCATGTGGCTAACCGCTCAAGACGCCCTGTGGACCGTCAGAGACCAGCTGGAAAGGAGGAACATGAAGACCCTCCAGATGGATGCAGCTGTAGACCAAGGAGCCACAAAGAGGGATGGCCTCTGCTCGTTCTGAGGAAGGAGCCGGAGCCACTCGGGGAGAGGTCGGAGCAGCAGCAGCGCCGCTCTCCAGGTGCTACAGACCAGGACCACGGCCTCTTGACTGGGTAAGGCCTCCCTGCACTGCTGCACAAACAGGGACATGCAAAGACCAGTTGGACTAATGTCTTCTAATGATCATCTCAGCAGGTCCCTGCTTGGGTCAACTGTTGATTTTACGTTCATTCATTTTCTAGACAGACTGACTCCTGTGCAGTAGATTAAAGAGGTTTAATATCTGAGGCTTTAACTCGGCTGTTCTGCGATCAAGTACCTTTTTAAAAGAGCTTTAAAGTGTTACTTTGTTTATACTTTGAGTAATTTGAACCTTCCCTCCGTAGCACATGTGGTTTCATAGTCATGCTCATCAGAACTGAGACATAGGGTTTGATATAGTACTCTGGGTGATTTAGCAGTAGCAATATTCCTGCTTTAATAAGCATATCACAAGAAACAGAAGAACACTTCAACAAAGATTAATCATTTAAATGATGTTATTTATAATATATATATTATAACAATAATTGCTTATGCACAGCAGTTAGTTACAGTCTTTAGCACAGAGTCTTTGTACATGTGACACTTCTGCTCCTCAGTCTGAGGGCTTTTCCTTCAGCTTGTACTACGTAGCTCTGGCTCGGCGAGCCGAGGGTCTGATTGACAGGTGGAGGAAGAGGCTGTCTGGCGGCCTTATGTGCTGTGTGGAGGGCCCAGGTGTAGAAATGGATGGTGTAGGCCTTGTGGGGCCACTGTTGGTGGGACTGTCTGGCAGGTGTCATTATGTCTGTCCTTCCCTTTAACACCGCTGTCTCTGCAGGCTAGGTGTGTTCATACTCCTTTAGAGCGTAGTCTGTTGGTGGCTGGTGTGGAGATGGAGGTTGTGTTTTGTGATGGTATGGGGTTGTTGGGTTGAGTGCAGGTTGAGGACCCTCTTCTGGGGCTGCTTGTTCCTCCACGGCTGGAGAAGCTTGTTCTTCTGCTCGGTGGTGAGTTACAGCTTGTTGTCCGTCAGGCTCATCTCCACAAGCACAGAGCAGAACATCTGCAGCTTTTAAAATCCAGGAAGAGGGTTCGACAGAAACTCCTGTCAACCGTGACAAACAGATCTGGTTACATTTCAAATCTGGTGTCTGAACCTGGGGTATATTCTAGCTGAGGCACAAGCTACTCGCAAAAGCCGGCAGGTGAATGGTTGAAGTCTCATACTCCAACCTGAGCAGCTGGTCTGAGGGCACAGCAGCAGGGTTTAGAGAGCTTCCCCCAGTCTCTCCAAACAGCTGTTGACAGTCAGTGTTCAGGCGGCTGATCCAAGGTACAGTCCTGTGACGCCGTCCTTTGCCACCAAATGAGCTTCTGTCAGCATTCCAACCTGCAGTCCCAGTTATCAGCTCACCCTGATACAGCGTTAGAAGAAGGACACAGTCTCATGTTTGATCTGTTAGAGACAACACCAACACATCTGGACTCATGTTAGGCAGAGTCCAGGAAGTCCCCCACATTCTACTCCCACACAGACGTTGATAATATGTTGTCATAGGGCAGATCCACACCACCTAATGTTGTGGTAAAACATTTGATAGATTAAGGATCTTTATGAAATGCTAGTGTCACTTTAAAAGAAAGTTCTCATCAGTTCTGATCTGTGTCTGTGTCTACAGCAGTGTTCCTCCAGCCCACATCATCCTGTGCAGTTCACACCCCCAACCAGTAGGTGGCAGCAGTCAGAGGACAGTCAGTTGTCCACCACGAGTTAACAAAGGAACAGGAAGTGGCTGCACAGGGAGCAGAGAACATGTGGGTTTGTGTGTTTTTTCCTCTTTTCTCTGAATGTCAGATGTGGATCAAACACTCAGTGGTTACATCAACATGTAGACGTGGCTCCTTTAATCTGGGGTCCAACTGTTGGTCGTCTGTGGGACAGTAAATACATGACATGTTTTAAGGTTAGCCTTGTTGTGCTGCATTGCATGATGGGAAATGTGACCAGTGTCGTTTAAAATAAAATGTGTATTATCGTCATCAGCCTCTGGAGAGTGTGTACAGTTTGTCCATCATGTGCAGTCGGCCTCCTGATTTCAGTCTCTTGTATATTATGTTCTATATAAAACCATCAAGCAGAACGGTGTGTGTGTGAAAGACCCCCCTGTTGGTGGCGTGTACAACTCATACTTACCTGGCAGGGGAGATACCATGATCAAGAAGGTGGTTCACCCAGGGCGAGGCTCAGCCATTGCACTCTAGGTTGTGCTGACCCCTGCGAATTCCCCAAATGTGGGAATCTCGACTGCATAATTTCTGGTAGTGGGGGACTGCGTTCGCGCTCTCCCCTGATAACATGTTCAATGAAAAACCTAAAACCACAGAAGTGTTCTGTTACTGACACAAACATGACATCATTCCACTGTTTGATAAAACCACTGTAAATATTTCTGCCCTTTGATTTACTGTAATGTTTATTTACATTAAAAGTAAAATACACGGAACAACATTCTGATTATTTAGCATGTGAATTAGTATAAATTATTCATTGACATGTCTGCTGCATTAGTGGTAAATTAAACATCTTTAAGTGTTTTTGTGTGTTTGTGTTTTTATCTTGTCAACTGGTGTTAAAGAATATTTTTAAATGCTGCTGTTGTGTTCTTTACAGGCCAGCAGAGGGCAGCAATGGTAAGAAACATAATTGTTATTTTAAAAGGACAAAATGCTTTATTCTGTCTTTATGAGGAAACAATACATATACTACTCACTGCAAATATCTATGTTCCAGTAGGTTCAACTCTTGAAGAGAACTTTGTTTGTTTTAATGATCTATTTATATTATTTGTACACATAGATAAATCTGTTAAGGACACTGCTGCCTTTGATAAAGGAGACTGCTTCGTTCATAAGATTGTGGTCTAGGATAATTCCTGGTAATCTGCTCTGACAGTGGTGCAGTCAACAAAAAATAGTTCTAAGCTTTCAATAATGTTTCAGTTGTCATAAAGTCTAAGAAGCATCTTAACTGTTCATCTTTAGGATCACAACAGGTGAAGCTCACCGTGAAGCCTGGCAGTCGTCCAGTGACCTGGTTCCGTCCCACCTGTCCGTGGAGTCGAGCGGCGGCCATCCTGAGTCAGAAGAGTCACAAACTCATCAGTAAGTAGGTGGCACGAAGTGTATTAGTCAGTAATAGTCTTGGTCATAATAAATGAGGTTTTTTTTTGGTATTTTTGCTATTTATTTTTGGTACTATTATCACTTCTAAAGTATTTTTGTATTTTTCAACATGGTGCCATTTGTTCTTCTATAATATTCACTTATTCATGGTTGTTAGTTTAAATGTCAGTGTGTAAGAAAATATTTTCCTCTCACCTGCAGACACATCAGCGCTCATCTGTGAGGCGCTTGGACTTTTACTAACTCAAGTTCTTCCGGTTCTCCAGCAGAGGGCGCTAAAGCACGTGTTTCAGAGCATTACAGATTAAACTTTATTTCCTTCCACCAGAAAAAACTTTATGAAATAATTCACATGTTCTTCACTGTGTGTGTCTGATGGTATTAAAGCATTTTATTTCGCCGAGAGAGACGTTCAGCTTGTGATTTATGACTTCAATACAATTCGCTTTTTATTGATTGGACCGCAGGCTGTCACATGACCCGGAAGCGCCACCGAGGTGTTTAGATCCAAACTTATATTTTCGTGAAAATAAAACACTAAACCGCTTAAATACTTACATGTAGTGTGTTGTTGGAAGAGTTTTGTTCTCGTGGAGTTTTATCATCGACACAAACATTTAAACCGTAGGTGAGACTGAAGGTCTGCAGGATGACCCCCTTCTTCTTCGTTGGTGGTAGTTATCGCTTCTCGGCCTTTTGGCTAAGATCAAGTGTAGTATCTGTTCTTATCAGTTTAATATCTGATACGTCCCCTACCCGGGGACCATATATTAAATTGATTTTTGGATCAGGGAGATGGAATAGGGGCTTGCTCCGTCCACTCCACGCATCGACCTGGTATTGCAGTACTTCCAGGAACGGTGCACCCCCCTCTGCCTGTTCAATATCAAGCTGGTGACTGTCTCTGGTGGAGCTGTGGTTGCTGCTCTGCTACAGGAAAAAATAGAACATTTAATCTCAGTATTCTGAGATTATAGTCAGAATAATTTTTTCTGTCAAGACTTTTTCAGTGGCCCCTAATTCTCTTCTGTAAATGTCTACATCTGTAAAAACTGTTAATTCAATCATGACACTTTGACTAATTCACATAACTTTTATTTAGCAGGTTCACACTAAGCACCGTGACACAGTCTGGAGACTCCGTGGAGGACGCTCTGCTTCGGGACAGTGATGGTGTGTGGAGACATGTCTCTGGAGGACCAGCACAGCCACAGGTACCCCGGCGGCCATTTTGTTCTCAACATATTCCACTATTAATGAATGGAGATTTTCAACTGTATTATTTCATTCATTGAGCTGTAGGAGGTGAGAGAGTGAAGGTCAGATCTTAACGTGCAGGATGAAGACCTGGGAGGTCACATGATGAAGACCGAGTCCCACACTGAGGCTCCTGGTAGGTCCACACACTGCACAGCTTTACCTGAGCTGCACGTACAACAAAAGAAAAGAGTCACTCGAAGGGTTCGTGTTTGCAAACTTTATTTTGGTTAGGGGGAATGTTTGTGCAAGACATTTTATTCCTGAAGGTTAGGCAAAACTGGAATATCACATTTTCACAAAGTAGAGAAAGCTAGCCCCGCTCCACCCCCGCCTCCGAGGAGCAGAGACTCACACGAACCACGGTCACAATAAATCTACAGAGAGCGGTCACGTCCCCGCGCCCTGATCCAGATCGCCCTCTGAGTCAACCACCGCAACCAGCTACAGTGTTTGCTTCAGTAATTTCTCTGATGGAGCTACAGAACACAAAGGTGTGGTTACAACCACCCACTTGAGAGGAGACGGGGAGCAGTGGGGATGTGCTGTGGAGACAGGAACCACTCACTCTAGATCTGTTTTCACATCTTTACACTTCACCAGTTTTTCCTCTTAACGATCCACATGAGGGCAGCAGCTCTCCGTCGCTTATTACTGTTAGAAGTTCTCCACACGAGCTCGCCGTGGCGTTTGGCCAGGTGGAGGTGAGAGAGAGGGACGCTTGGTCACTTTGGTCAGTGAGTCAGCAGCAAACAGTTCACACATCCCGACAGTGTCTAGGAATCGTGGCACACTTCAGGACTTCAGTCCATGACACAGTATCAGTAGTTACACTAAGTAGCTTGGTCCCCCGTCAGAGATTAACTTTGTGCACCTTCGTCAGTATGCACACCTGTGTGCAAGTACCCAAGCTTAACACACACACACACACATTCACACATCTTCTCCATACTAAGCCCAGTGGAGGCACTTCATATGAAACTGTAGAACCTGACTGTGTCGGGCTGTGACGAGGCGGTTCAACATCAACGGGACAAGGTCGGATCGGTCAGTGTTCTTACTTAAGTGACTGAAACCCACACTGGCCGAAGGCCTCGAGGCCACGGTGGGTCCGCTCTGCCATGTTGAATACTGGTCAGCTATAGAACACAGAACCATCTCCAAACATGGCTGTTAGAACACACGGCCAGCCACAGCTGCCAGCGTCTGACTGGTGGCGGTTTAGTTTTTTCTTTTTTTTTGCCCTGCACCCATCAAATAAATAGGAACTCATTTCACTGACACAGCCCATACATCATCACTATTCATACACATGTACATACAATTCATACTAGAGTGTGTTAAGATTAAATAGCAGCTTCAAGGGGCAGGCACGTCAAAATGAGAGCCAGGAAATTAAAAAAAAACAAAAAAAAACTGCCATCAAGTATGAAGACCGAACCCCCAGAGGAGCGGCGGCGTGCATCTCAGCTGTCACCTCTCAGCTCTTCCTCCCCTTTGACCTGCACTGAGAAAGCTCGCTGCTGTGGAACACGTCAGATTAAAGCACGGATGCAAACCTCAGAGCGCCGGCTGTCTGCAGTGATGTATGTCAACTATGGCACCTAAAGTGAAAACACCTATGGCTTCAGGATGCAGTGGTCCAAAACAAAAATAAATTAAGAAACTATATCAGGATATTTATTAAGTTTAAACAACTAAAACACAGTTCAAATACCTTAAAGTAACTGCTACAGCCCTGTTCTAAAACCTATTCACTCTAAATACTATTCATAATCTTACTCTTAAAATCATCTTAGATTAGGCAACGTCCGAGACAGTGGGAGGGATGATTTATTAACAGGTATGAGTAGTGTTATTACCTTAATAATTCCGTTTAAGGCAATCTGTTCCCACTGTCTACACCGTCACAACACCGCCCCGTGATCTGACAGCACACAAACGGTTAACAAACCGAAGCTCCGAAAAAGAAACCACAACTTTCACCCTCTCACAACCAAGCCATCCTTACAGTGGGATCCCAGCAACGGTTAGCTCAGTTAAGGTGATTATAACTAGATTATAACTGCTGTGGGATTTAAGGCTTTTTCCCCAGAAGGCTTGAGCACAGCAGAGCAACGGCCCGGACAACAAAAACATGACTGATCCAGAGCGAAAACAACACCTGGATACACGTCGTCTCCTTGATAGGTAGCAGAAATACGACACAGGGTGATGCCGGTGACACGCAGACGAACAGCCCACCACAAAGCCACGCAGGAAACATCCACACCAGCTCGCTCGCATTACAGTAGTACAGTGGTGATAGGATGTGGTGAGAGGGAAAAGCAGCGTTTCCCTGCTTGCATTATGTGTAGTAGTACTTGCATACTTGCAAGTGATCAATTTGCTTTTCACACACACACACACACACCAGTTCAGTAATAATGGATGCTCATCTGTTTCACATCAACCATGGACAAAGTGGGGGCTGATGGAGTTTCTGCTCCTTCTGCCAAATGTTAAGCAAAACATTTAAAAAGTAAATTTCTATGATTCAAGTAGGACACTACAGAAATACAACAAAACCTGTAACTACTTAAAAGCAACTCTTCAAATATTACACACAAGAGGGCACTTTAGAACTACACAACTCTTAGAAATGGATCCCGTTTCTGTTTTTGCTAGTGCTGGCTTCCACATGTCATTAACCAAACATCTACTCCACAGTGATAGCAGTTTTTTGGGACCACCAACGGTGCGGTTCAGATGAGACGTGGCCTGTCAACATGTGTATATACCTCAACTACGGTAAGGAGCTCCTGGACTAAAACAGTCTTATTAATTGCATATACATGTAACTTTCTTCAAAATGGATCACAGACCTGTTAAGAGGATACATGGTTCCCCCTTAAGAGACGGGTCCTGCTCGAGGTTTCTTCCTCTTAAAGGGAGTTTTTCCTTGCCACAGTGCTCTTCAGGGGGTTCAGGCTCTGGGTCTCAAGCTCTGGGTTTCTGTGAAGTGCTTTGAGACAACTTCTGATTGTAAAATGTGCTATATGAATAAAACTGAACTGACCTGAACTGAATTTCAGTGACGTGCTGTCGTATCTTTCAGCCGAAGCTAGACTGACCAGAGAGCAGAGATGATGGTCTTGGAGGATCCAGAGCTGAAGGCCCTCCAGACCTCTTTGACCCTGAAGAGGACCTGAACCCCCCTGAGTGTGTCTGCTGAGCTCCAGGACGCCATGACATCACCGTTAGTGTTCCAGGTGCAGCTCAGCTCTCATATTTCTCATGATTCATGGAACGTGTGTGTTGTTCCTTCACACAGTTGTTGTACATCATGTAAATACTGACAGCAGATGGAGATGAGCCCTCTGATGAGTCCATTTTAATTTGATTTCTAATTGCTGTATTTCTTTTGATTCTCTTGTAGCGCTTAAATACTCGGTGCTTTATGAATACAATGCATTATTATCATTGATAATCATAATAAAGAGTTTTGCAGTGGTTGAGTGAGTGAGTCCTGTTCTTATAGAGTGTGTCAGCTGCTCCTCTCTGGTCACACCTGTTACAGAATATTGTTTTATCAATAAAGTCTCTGTGATGTTTAAAGTTTGGAGAACTCGACCACTTTGAGATGGACTGCATATATCACATTGCTGTGTTTCTCCCTGGGAATCTTGTCCTTCAGGTGAACCAGTCTCTGTCTCAGTGTTGTCATAGGTTTGAAATGGACCGGGATGTCATGGTTGTTGAAGATCCTGCAGAGTTTCTCTGATACTCCTGACACATATGGAATGGAGATGTTCTTTCTCCACCGGTTGTTGTCCTTCTTCTTGTTGTTGGGGGGGTCTTGTTTTTGTGGCTTTGATGAGTGCCCACTTGGGGTAGCCACAGGTTTTCAGGGCCTTCCTGATGTGGTGTTGTTCCTTCTTCTTCCCCTCTGAGCTGGTTGGTACAGTTTGTGCTCTGTGCTGCAGGGTCCTGATGACTCCCAGTTTGTGTTCCAGTGGGTGGTGTGAATCAAACAACAGGTACTGGTCCGTGTGTGTGGGTTTCCTGTACACTTCCACATTGTCTGTAAAAGTTCCCATTGTACTGGAAACAAGTGGTGGTCAGGCAGAGGTCCAGCAGGTCATAGATGTGGTCTAGTGTGAGGTTGGTTCTCTCCTTGAGTGTGTTGTCTTGTGTGAGGCACGTCCTTACCATCTCTGTGGCTTCTGATGTGGGGATGCAGGTGAACAAGGAGATGACATCAAATGAGACCAGATGGTGTCATCTGGGTCAATTCGGATCTTCTCCACCTTGTTCACAAAGTCCTGAGAATTGTGGATGTGATGTGGTGTGTCACCTACCAGTGGTGTCAGGAGTTCAGCCAAGTGACCAAGACCAGTTTTTTCTTGTAGTTTCTGGTGGGGTCCCTCTTCAGTGTCTCATATGTGGCTGTGTCACTGAGGAGATCTGTCACTTTGGAGTGGTAGCCCAGTGTGTTGAGGACTACTGTGCATCTTCCTTTGTCTGCTGATAAGATGGTGATGTCCCGGTCCTTCTGTAGTGCGATCAGGGCCTTCCTTTCATCAATGGAGAGGTTGCATGGCAGTGCTTTAGCAATGGAGAGTGTGGCTGTGACCTTCAAGCGGAGTTGTTCAGCTTCTGTGTCTGTCAGGTTGTTGTTCTTGATGGCTGACTCTGTGACTCTCGGGGTCATGGCTGAAGCCAGTGTGCCATCATACATGACGCTGCCTCCTGAGGCCTCATCGCACAGCACGTCACCTGTGAATGCACCTCAGGAACAGACTCGGCAGAACCAAACCCATGGATCTGGACTCAGAGAGGGCTGAAGGTGAAGTATGCTGCAGAAAAAGTTGGAACTGGTGAACCTGAAGGTAAAATGAAGGATAAGAGGAAGAGTCCCTCATGTTGTTTTTTTTTTTTTGTTTTTAGGTTCAGACTCATTCCTCCCACTCCAAGCTGAGGTCACCCACAACGAAACGGTGGACCCCACCCTGACCTTTCACCTGCCTGAAAACAGTGAGCCTCGCTCTCCTGTATGGTCTGCAGCCAGCAGTGAACCTGAGGTTGAAACGCAGACTGATCCTTCTGTTGAGTCAGAACTGTTGTCACCTGAACAATTTAGATCAGAGAAGCCTGACCGGCATAAGGAGAGTTCCAGTGGGGTCCCACCGGAGACCTGCAGGACGTCTACCAGCAGAAGCACAGAGCTTTGCTTCAGAGATCCAAACGCAGAGTGGAGGGAATCAAAGCCAAAGCAGCTGTTCCCAAGGTTCCAGCTGAGATCCGAGCTCCATCTGCAGGCAGACAGAAGCCTGAAGCCAAAGACGCTCGTCCAGGCAGCTGTAAAGCAAACATGAAGTCAGAAGCTCCTCCACACAGGGCTGGTACCAAGCCAGCAGGAGCACGGGCTGAGACGTCTGGAGTCACCAGGCAGAGGAAGAACCTGCCTCCACCCATAGGTGTGTTAAAGTCCTTTGATTACCATGAGCTCTGCATTGATTAAACATTTTTACCTACAGCACCATTTTAAAAACTTTAAAACTACTAATGGACTTGACTTTTTTTTTAACTTTTTTATGTTTTTTTATAATGTCCTTTTTTGGTGATCTGCTGTTTAGATTAAGAATTCTCTGAAAGATGGCTGAGATACAGACATGTGCTGCCGTCATATCCGTTGTCCTCTTAAACAGATTGGTTTGAGTGATTAAACATGTTTTTTGATAGCCATATTTAGAAGTTTTTCTTAGGTTTGTTTAAGGTCAGGATATTTTGTTTAATTGATCCTTGAGGCAGTTTTTAATGTGTGATCAGAGCCGTGCACATCCTGTTCGGCCTGCTGACTTCAGATGTTTGTAGTTTTAGCTTTGGCCTCCTCTGCTTAGTAAACTTGTTTCTGCAACCATTAAAACAGTACTTGTGTAACCTACTTCTGTTTCCCCCTCAGTGGCTGAATCCAGACTAAAAAGGGTGGATGAGGTGAAGCTCTGCTCCACAGAGCAAAGGAAGAAGAATCTCGCGGAGATGCACCAGAGAACTCAGAGGTACTGCACCACCACTGACCTCTACCCCTCTCCTTTAGCAGTGAATATGTTGTTGTGTGTTCACGGTGTGTGTGTGTGCAGACTGTACGAGCAGCTGGACGAGGTGAAGCATCAAAAAGCCCTGAAGAGCAGGCAGGAGGATTATGCAAAAAACAGACTGAAGGCCAAAGAGTTCCACAAGGTAAAAATCAGTGAGTCTCAGTGAGTTGCAGGGACCAGACCTGCAGGACTCAAAGTGTTTTTGTGTCTCTCCACAGAAAACTCTGCAGAAGCTTCATGCCAAACAGACCCGACTGTGAAGGATTGTCAATGTGTCCTTGTTTTACTTTGAATATTTAATGTATAGTTTTATCAATAAAGAATTTAAGTTATTTGAACCCAGTTCTTCATTTGGATCAGCAGGAGCAGACTGTACTGTGAATTTCACACATAAACAGACTGGTGGAGCCCGGACAGGCGGTGTCCCTGCAGTGGAGGTCGTGTGGGGTCACGCTGATATGATTCAGAATTCAAAGAATCATAGTCCGTCTGTGCTGCTCCTCCTGGTCAGCTGCAGACATGTCGACATATACATGATTTAAAACGATCCAATGGCAACCAGAAAGTCTCATCTTAGTCTGCGAGTCCCTGACCGACTGCTGCGTCTGCTCTTTCCTAACAACTCGCAAGTCAAGTTTGTGTCATCTCTGATTGTTGAACAGAGCGTCTGTGTCTCCATGTTTAAATCATGAACTTTATTAACAGCTACTGCTTCAAAGTGGTGCACAGCCCCACCATCAGCCGCCTCGCTGCAGAGGTTTTTAAACTTGAAGACTTCACAGTGAATTTGCTGCAGGGTTTGTATTTACTGCTTCAGCACAGCAGGTAGATGTGAAATGACACATGTTGCATGTTGCAGCTTCTTAAAGATGACTTGAAGACACAAAAACAGCCTCATGTAACCCAGCTGTGATGATTGAAGGGCCTGAATGTGACATGTCAGCTCTGCTGTTTCTGCACGTTCGCCTCCATCTTTTAATCTCAGTGTTCTCATCAATGTTCCAACCGCACACGTCCTGCTTCCTGCAGCAACACGAACAAGGTCAGAGACACCAACACACTCCCGGTCATACTCTCACTGTGGATGTAGTAATGCCATTAATAAATACAATGCATAGTTTTTCTGCATTTATCTACAACAACTCTCTCCTTCATCCTCTCTGTCCTGTCTAAAAATACAGGCACTCAAGCAACCTTAAAAACTAAAAAATATCTAACGTTACAAATTAAACAGTATAAACATTATTTACAGCAAGATAAAAAATAAAACATAGGTGCAGAAGCAAAAATGTGCAAATTGTAATGCAGGTATACATATAAGTCTAAACCGGATTGTGCAATTTGGTGTGAAATGATATTATCTACAAGAACAACAGTGTGCAGTTTGAAGTTAAAAACCTAAACCTTGTGTAAAACCTGTCCTTACAGCAGTGAGTCTGTGTTATCTCTGGCACAGAGAGGAGGTGTTGTACAGTCTTACAGCATGAGGCAGGAAAGATTTCCTGTAGCGTTCTGTGACAGTGAAGCTGTCTGAGCCTTTTGGAAAAGGCGCTCCGTTGTCTGTCCAGTACAGGGAGGAGAGGGTGGTCGGGGTGATCCATGATGGATCACAGTTTGTTCAGTGTCCTCCTCTCCACCACTGCTTCAAATGTCTCTTGTCTGCAGCCAATGACAGAGCCGGCCTTCCTGATCAGCTCTGATTTGCTATCAGCAAAATCAGTGAGGGCTGGACCTGACTGCTGCTCTGATAAAGACATGAGCAGAGACGGCACATGAGGAAGACAGGGTGGAGGACGCACAGAGTGGACATGGGTCACAGAGCGCTGCTGCTGCTTCTGCCTCTCTGGAGCTCAGGTAGGACTCTGCTCCATGATGGACGTCTTTCTAATCAACTGTGTGATTGACACAATTGGTTTTGATTATAGGATGTGTGTACAGGTGACAATAACCAAAAAAACAAAAAATTAAAATTGACAATGTGTAATGTTCCTTCTCTGATCTCCTCCTCAGGGCTCTGTGCTGACGACACACACAGTCCAACAGGTAAACAGAGGAACACATGACAGCAGCAGAAGTGTTGTTGTAGAATTCACTTCATGTGTTGGTCCTTTGTGCTTCTGTTGAACAGAGACTGATGAGGTCAGGTTGGTGGGAGGAGCCAGCCGCTGCGCTGGTGTTCTGGAGGTAAAGAAAGATGGAGAGTGGAGAGCAAAGGAAGGTCCTAACTTCTATCGCATGACAGCAGCAGCTGCAGTGTGCAGCCAGCTGGACTGTGGCTCTGTTGTTTCTGTACAAGAAGCACAGAGTCCACCCGGCAGATTACAGATCCACTGTTCAGGTCAGTGTCTCTAAGTTTGTCAGCTAACCAGAAGGTTTCACTGGCAGGGGGTTGGTCTTTGAAGCAGCAGGAGGCCTCAAAGCTTCTCAAGACTTCATCCACCCATCGCCAATAAAAACCCTTTAAATGCACCAATGTGCTGAAACCTTTCTTCCAGCTTTCACTTCACTGTGCGGCCGTCATCAAAGGGGGACTGTGCTGCCACCTAGTGTCTTTGCTGACTGTACTAAGTTACATTTAAAGCTTTCTAGTGAAGAAGGTGACTCAGCTCATCAGCTGACCTTAACTGAAAAACTGTGAGTGATGAAGATCAACCCTCAAGACACACAGAAATCTGACACCTGTGCCTGACACTAGGTGGCAGTGTCCTCTTCTCAGCTACAGATGTTAGTGTGTCAGTTTACATATTAACAGTTATTGCACAGGTGAGTGGAGGTGGAAGTGGTTTATAAGAAAACTGTACATAGTGCATCAAAAACTAAATAAATAGTTTATTGTACACTGTGGTGTGTGAGTACTGCTCCTATCAGAAGTGTTTATTATACAGTCTGACAGCAGCAGGAAGGAAAGACCTTCTGTATCTCTCCTTCACACACCGAGGGTGGAGCAGTCTGCCACTGAAGCTGCTCTGCAGGGCTGACAGGGTGTCCTGCAGGGGGTGGGACTCATTGTCCAGCATGGAGGTCAGTTTTGCCAGGACCCTCCTGTCACCCACCTCCTGCACTGAGTCCAGAGAGCAGCCCAGGACAGAGCTGGACTTCCTGATGACTCTGTCCAGCTTCTTCCTCTCCCTCTCAGTGATGCTGCTGTTCCAGCAGACCACACCATACAGGATGACTGATGCCACCACAGAGTCATAAAAAGTCTTCAGGAGTGCCCCTTTCACTCCAAAAGACCGCAGTCTCCTCAGCAGGTAGAGCCTGCTCTGGCCCTTCCTGTACAGTGCGTCTGTGTTGTGAGTCCAGTCCAGTTTGTTGTTGAGGTGAATCCCCGGTTATTTGTAAGAGTCCACCTGCTCAATGTCCATTCCCTGGATGTTCACCGGTGATGGGGGGGCTGAGTGTCGTCTGCGAAAGTCCACCTCCATTCCCTGCATTGATCAGGAGGTGGTTTCGCTGACACCAGTCCACAAAGTTCTGCGTCAGTCCTCTGTACTCCGCGTCGTCGTCATCTCTGATGAGACCAACAATCGCAGTGTCATCAGAGAACTTCTGCAGCACACAGCCGTCAGTGTTGTGTCTGAAGTCCGACGTGTAGAGGGTGAAGAGGAAGGGGGCCAGGACGGTCCCCTGAGGGGCACCCGTGCTACAGGTAAGCAGGTCAGACACACAGTTCTGGGCTCTCACAAACTGTGGTCGGTTTGTGAGGTAGTCCCTGATCCACTCTGACAGCAGGTGGTCGCCGGCTGGATGGTGTTGAAAGCACTGGAAAAATCAAAGAAGGTGATTCTCACAGTGCTGCCGGGCTTCTCCAGGTGAGAAAGAGCTCGGTGTAGCAGGAAGGTGACAGCATCCTCCACTCCACCATTAGGCCTGTAGGGAAACTGCAGCGGATCCATGGAAGAGCCCACTATGGAGCGGAGGTGTCTCAGGACCAGTCTCTCCAGTGTCTTCATGAGGTGGGATGTCAGAGCCACTGGTCTGTAGCTGCTGAGGTCTTTGGAGTGCGGTGTTTTTATGCACAGGTACCACACAGGAGGTCTTCCAGAGCTGTGGTACCACCCCCAGCTTGAGGCTCAGATTGAAGACGTGCTCCATAACTCCACACAGCTGGTCTGCACAGGACTTAAGGAGCCTGGAGCTAATGGCATCTGGTCCAGCTGCCTTCCTTGTCTTTGTCTTCCTGAGTTCTGTTCTCACCTGGGCTGCTGTGAAGGACAGGGGTGGGGGTGGGGGATGAGTGTCTCTGTGTGGGTGTGAAATGGTTTGATGTTGTGATGAGCTAAGAGTGTGGGGGGCTGTGGGAGAGGAACAAAGGCCAGGAGTCAGAGAGTAGAGGTGCGACTGCAAGGGGGGAGGGGTGGGTGCTACATCAAACCTATTGAAGTGTAGGTTTAGGTCATTGACCCACTTCTGATCCCCCTCAGCCTGTGAGTGGGGTGTGTTGTAGCCAGAGATGGTTTTCAGGCTTCTCCACACCCCGCTGACGTTCTGCTGCTTCAGCTGCTCCTCCATCTTCTTCCTGTAGCGGGCTTTTCCCTCTCTGATCTTCCTCCTCAGCTCCCTCTGTGCAGCCCTCAGCTCATCCTTATTCCCTGACCTGAAAGCTCTCTTCTTCTCCCTCAGGAGAGCTTTGATTTCCGGGTTAATCCACGGCTTGTTGTTGGAGAAACACCGTACCTTCTTGGAAGGAACAGTGTTCTCAATGCAGAAGTTAATATAGAACACTGTTCAGCACCCACTACCGAACCAGTTAAAATGAAAATGGATCACATGTTCTGTCTGTCTGTCCTTCTGCATCCACAGACTCTGTCAGACTGGTTGAAGGGACTAACGTGTTTTCAGGCAGACTGGAGGTGAAGTCTGACCAGTCCTGGTCCTCAGTGTGTGAAGATGACTTTAACCTGCAGAATGCAGAGGTGGTCTGCAGGGAGCTCGGCTGTGGGGCTCCTTCGGTCTTCAAAGGGGGACTCTATGGAGCAGCAGAGGCTCCAGTGTGGATGAGGAGGTTCCAGTGTGGAGGCCATGAGTCTGCTCTGCTGGACTGTGGAAGCTCACAGTCCACAGAGAACAGCTGCTCAGCTGGAAAAGCTGTTGGACTCACCTGCTCAGGTACAGCTGCAGCTTTCATTTCAGGTTCTGAACTTCTCTTCTGTTTCAATCACTTTCACTAATCAATCACTTTGATCAGATCCTGATAATGTCCGCCTGGTGGGAGGAGCTAACCGCTGCTCTGGTACACTAGAGCTGAAACACAATGGAGAGTGGAGGGAAGTGGAATTCTTGTACTCTGAGTGCACCCTGAAGGCAGCAGCTGTGATATGTGGACAGCTGGACTGTGGCTCCCCAATTTCAACGTCAAAGAAGGTTTATTACTCACCAACACCTGTGTGGGTGATCTCAACTTCCTGTGTTCAGTCCGAAGCTTCCATTAAAGAATGTGTCCTTCGTGGTGATAGTGCCTCCTCCATCTGGAAAATCACCTGCTCAGGTAGAACCAGCTGTTGTTTCTGACAATAAGTACCAGGCTAAAAGGGATGAGGGGACACATTTGTTTTGCTGCTGGATGTAGTGATGACGTTTATATTTAACCAGGGAAAGAAGTGCACAGTTCTATCACAGAGGACATGTTTGTTGGGAGGCAGTTAAAGGGAGTCATTTCTTTATCAGCACTGTGGTAAAAGGTTTAACACTCCTTTAGAAGAATTTAAAAAGAGCTTCCAAACAAGCTGCCATGTTGGTACTGAATTGAAAGTGTTTGTCAGAGTCAGACAGGAAGAGGTCACATGTTCTGTCTGTCTGTCCTTCTGCATCCACAGACTCTGTCAGACTGGTTGAAGGGACTAACGTGTGTTCAGGCAGACTGGAGGTGAGGTCTGACCAGTCCTGGTCCTCAGTGTGTATAGATGACTTTAACCTGCAGAATGCAGAGGTGGTCTGCAGGGAGCTCGGCTGTGGGGCTCCTTCAGTCCTCCAGGGGGTGCTGTATGGAGACGTGGAGCCTCTGGTGAGGTCCAAAGAGTTCCAGTGTGGAGGCCATGAGTCTGCTCTGCTGGACTGTGGAAGCTCACAGTCCACAGAGAACAGCTGCTCAGCTGGAAAAGCTGTTGGACTCACCTGCTCAGGTACAGCTGCAGCTTTCATTTCAGGTTCTGAACTTCTCCTCTGTTTCAGTCACTTTCACTAATCAATCACTTTGATTAGATACTGATGATGTCCGCCTGGTGGGAGGAGCTAACCGCTGCTCTGGTAGACTAGAGCTGAAACAGAATGGAGAGTGGAGGGAAGTTACAGACCAATACCTTGACTGGACCCTGAAGGAAGCAGCTGTAATATGTCGACTGTTGGACTGTGGCTCCCCAATTTCATCAGCACTGAAGGAAAATATCATGTTTAAACCTGTATGGGTGATCAAACCTTCATGCATCCAGTCTAAAGCTACAATGAGGGAATTTGTAGAAGAAAGCAGTGTGTCTTATTTCATCCAGAACCTCACCTGCTCAGGTAAGTCCATGAATGTCTCTCATGGTAAAGTGATGTTACTGTGTTCCATTGTCCACAGTTGATGACATCACACTGACCTGTAACACTCTCCACAGACTGCACCTTGATGCTGGCTAGCAGCAGCAGATGCTGGTTGTCTTACTGTCTCCCACCTTTCCTCCAACTTTTTACAACCCAGCTATGAAAATGGACCACATGTTCTGTCTGTCTGTCCTTCTGCATCCACAGACTCTGTCAGACTGGTTGAAGGGACTAACATGTGTTCAGGCAGACTGGAGGTGAAGTCTGACCAGTCCTGGTCCTCAGTGTGTGAAGATGACTTTAACCCGCAGAATGCAGAGGTGGTCTGCAGGGAGCTCGGCTGTGGGGCTCCTTCTGTCCTCCAGGGGGCGCTCTATGGAGCTGTGGAGCCCCTGGTGTGGTCCACAGAGTTCCAGTGTGAAGGCAACGAGTCTGCTCTCCTGGACTGTGCCAGAACCAGCTCAGCTAGAAGCAGCTGCTCAGCTGGAAAAGCTGTTGGACTCACCTGCTCAGGTTGAGGAGGAGCTGCAGCTTTGAGACAGTTTACTGGTCGACTTCCTCTCATCATTATTTCCATGTTTCTCCTCAGACAATATCAGGCTGGTGGGAGAGAACAGTCGCTGCGCCGGTGAACTGGAGGTGAACATGAACAGAGAGTGGAGACCTGTGTTTGTTGAAGATGATAAATGGAGCTTTGCAGCTGCAGCATGTGTGCAGCTCGGTTGTGGTTCTGCTGTGTCAGCAAGTCAAACAGAAGGTTCTTCAAGCAGACCTGTGTGGTGGATCAGCTCCTCCTGTGCCCGGCCAGCATCTGTACTCCAGGAGTGTGTACTGATGAATGTAGAGATAACAAACAGTCTTAGTCTCACAGTGATCTGTTCAGGTGATCCTCTCACTCTGTGTGTGTCTCAGTGTCTTCTGTCTGCTTCCTCATGTATGAATGCATGGATCTTCTATGTTCCACTTCACACAGTCCTTCAGCATCGACACACACGGCAGCTTTGACTCAACACATCCTTTCATTTCTCTGCTAGTTTGGCTAATCTTCTCCTCTCTGTTCATAGAGCTGCTCGCTCGCCCAAACATCTCCCTCTCTCCCTCCACTGACGGGGTCTCCCAGGCCGAGCAGCAGGGCTTTTGGGTGCTCATTGGCTCCACCTTCGGCATCATGTGCTCCGTCGAAGCGCAGTACCAAGGAGGTTCCTTCCAGCTGATGTTCACGTCCTCCAACACAGCACAGAACTACAGCCTGCCAGCTGTCAATCACTCCGCCCTCTTCCTGTTCTCTGCTGCAGACCACACCCACCGAGGAACCTACACCTGTGTTTATCACAACCACGTTTGGTCCCGTGACTTCTCCTCTGTGAGCCAGCCGCGCTCTCTGGCCGTCTTAGGTAACTTCATAGAGTCCAGCAGGAGCTGTGACGGCCACAGGATAGTTTCAGTGCTGAAGGAAATGACTGTGACAGCACATGACCACATCACGTGTCTCCATCTGTTTCAGCCCCTCTGACAGAGCTGATCATCAGGGTCACTGTGGTCCTGCTGGCTATGACGTCCTCCATCACTGCCATCTGCTGCTACTATAAGGTACTGCACGTGTTGTGTCTGATCTGTTCAGTTGAAGGAGAAACGTCATTTCTCATTGACTTCATCAGCCCCTGCTGCTCATCTTTGTTTTGATCACTATCAAATTACTATTACTACTTATGGACTGACGATATATATAGATATCCATTATAATATAATCACTGTTTCATCTTGCTGTCATGTTTGCTCTGTACTGTATCGTGTTTGCTGCATGTTTGCTCCTCTCTCTCTCTCTCTCTCTCTCTCTCTCTCCTTCATCCTCTCTGTCCTGTCTCCCTCTTCTTCTCCTCCTCTACCCGGCCGACTGGCAGCAGGAAGGTTCCTCCTTCAGAGACGGGTCCTGCTCAAGGTTTCTTCCTCTTAAAGGGAGTTTTTCCTTGCCACAGTGCTCTTCAGGGGGTTCAGGCTCTGGGTCTCAAGCTCTGGGTTTCTGTGAAGTGCTTTGAGACAACTTCTGATTGTAAAATGTGCTATATGAATAAAACTGACCTGAACTGAATTTCAGTGATTATAAGACGTGTTTGCTGTCGTATCTTTCAGCCGAAGCTAGACTGACCAGAGAGTACAGATGATGGTCTTGGAGGATCCAGAACTGAAGGACCTCCAGACCTCTTTGACCCTGAAGAGGACCTGAACCCCCCTGAGTGTGTCTGCTGAGCTCCAGGACGCCATGACATCACCGTTAGTGTTCCAGGTGCAGCTCAGCTCTCATATTTGTCATGATTCATGGAACGTGTGTGTTGTTCCTTCACACAGTTGTTGTACATCATGTAAATACTGACAGCAGATGGAGATGAGCCCTCTGATGAGTCCATTTTAATTTGATTTCTAATTGCTGTATTTCTTTTGATTCTCTTGTAGCGCTTAAATACTCGGTGCTTTATGAATACAATGCATTATTATCATTGATAATCATAATAAAGAGTTTTGCAGTGGTTGAGTGAGTGAGTCCTGTTCTTATAGAGTGTGTCAGCTGCTCCTCTCTGGTCACACCTGTTACAGAATATAGTTTTATCAATAAAGGGCAGAAATAACATTAAACACTATTCAGAATGGGTCAAATCAAATGTTCTTTTAATGAAACATTCATGATCATTTACACATGTACAAAAAAGGCAGTTAATGTATTTTTAGAGATGACAGACTGGAGATCATTGATGACGTGAGCTCATAAAGTCTGATGACATGAAAGCTTTTAGTTTTGGTGTTACTCAACTATCTGCTAAATAAATCAAGTGAACGGTACCAATATGGCTCACTGTTTTATGAAGAGCTCCAAACACAAAGGCAGAAAACAATGACAAACTAACTTCCTGTTTGGGGAGAAGTGTTTCCTGTGTCATGCTGGCTTAGCTTTGAAAAAGGGCGAGTGAGAAATGTTTGAGAGGGGGAGAGAGATAGTACCCATAACCAGGAAGGAAAGGAGTCTGTGGTTCTTCAGGGCCCACGGGGGTTTTCTGTGAAAAGGGGACCCCAGCGAATACACAAGAAGGGACTCTGAACGTCTGAGAAGGGGCTAAACACCAAGCCTTAAGTGAGAATAAAGACTGGGAAGAGAATCACCTCACCACAAACCCTGGATGGAAACCCCTGGTGTCCAGGGTGAGTGAGGGAGAAGCTTCTAACTCGTTTTTTGCTACAACTTGTATTTTGGACTTTATTTTTTTATTTTTGTTACCTTTGAACAGTGTTAATTTTGTTGACGAGTCATTTTCGTCATAGTTTTCGTTAACGACCTTTTTTTGCTGATAAAAATGAGACGATAACTAAATAAAAATTAACGCACGGTGCCGAAAACGAAGACGAAATGTACTGACACTTTCGTCAACGAATAAAAACGAGACGAAATTATTGATGGAGACGAGATCCAATCAGAGCAAATTTTGTTTGTGGAAGGGAGGGACGAATCAGGAGACGGCGGCAGAGAGCCAATCAGAAGTGCTCTCTCTGCGTAAGGACGTTACCCCGCGATGCTGGAAGAAGGCGTCCTCATGCATGGTAACACAACACAGGAGAAGAACAGACACACGGACACGTTTGATGTGAAGACAAACAGGACGGTTTACAAACCGTGTGGAGCGACTATCAGCGGTAAAAACACAACAAACCTGCAGACGAGTCATCTTAACTTCCGCTCAAAGATACACGTGACAAAATCTATAAATGAAGACAGCCCTGATGGTTTTACAGCATGCGACCTGTTTCTAAGTTGTTACTGAATTATTTTGCTGTAGTTATGGAGGATTCATGAAGAAGGTCATGACTGAACAGTGTGTTCAGGGAGAGCAGCTCACTGTTCACTGGTTCTTGGTGAAAAGGTCATAGCAATTAAATAAAGAGGTGTTTGTTTCAAATAACACAAGTTAAAGCTGTGCCTGTTTTTATTGCACTTCAAACCTTAATTATTTCATAAAAAAATATATATATCATAGCCGGATATCAATATATCATCATAATTTTAGTCGACTAAATCCCTGGCAGATTTAGTCGACTAAAATTCTTTGATATTTAGTCGACTAAAACTAGACTAAAACTTAAAAAATGTTGATGACTAAAACGTGACTAAAATAAAATGATATTTTAGTCACAAGACTAAACTAAAAACTAAATTAGAAATTGCTGCCAAAATTAACACTGCCTTTGAAAGACTTTGGGATTTATGGGACCTTTGGAATGGACATTGCCACCCACAGGATAAGAAAACTGACATTTTTTTTTTCTTCTCTCTTAGTAGGATGTGCCTTGGCCTCCTTTTGGACTGCCTGTTGTGGTGAAAGTTTTGCAGGAAAGGGGTGGAATTTTGGTTGGGTGAGAAATACTTTGATTGGAAAAAACCTTTGTTTCCTTGTGGGAGTGTATTGTTTTGCGGGGCAAGCCCTTTAACAGGACACTGTGGTTCACAGTGAGATTTAGGTTATCCAAGTTGGTCTTTTCTTTTTATTAAACAATTGAAATTGGTAACATCCGTAGTTTGTTTTTTGTGGTAACGTTGAATGTAAAATGATGGTCGAGTGTTACAAACTGCCAAGTAAGGCTCTGACAAGCTTCAGTCAGCTCCAACAACAAGTGAACTGGCTCCATTTGTTATCACGGTGCATAGCTTCATTCACCTTTATTATGACCACCATGGCCCTATGCTAGGTCCTTTGTTGACAGGGAGTCTTATAGAAAGGAGAATCAATGCATGCCACTGTGAAACTGAAACTCCAATCATCACATGAGTGTCAACATGCTGTAAAGCAGCAGCTTGTGACTAGTGATGGCTACAAAAAAAGAAAAGTGTGAAAGTACATTATTCCTCAATAATCAACTAAAAAGGCCTAAAGAGAGAGGAGAGGGTCCACTCACCTCACAGGAGACTCTCATCTAAATCCTGATGTGCTCTAAAGCTGCTTTAATGAGTCAGGTAATGGTTAAACAATGGAATATATTCTACTAATGGAAGCAGAGCCTGCTGAGACAAATAGGATGAAATGAATGAACATCTCAGTCTCAGAGGATCCTGAAGTCACAGACACGACATATAAAACTTAAATTAACAGCACCAGAAACCCAAACATGAGGTTTCACACGGCCGACGGGCTAAAGGCAACGTCCCAGAGGCCAGATATAAACATCAATACACATATGATCACATTCACTGAATCTCTGGTTTCACAATGAAACTCCACAAGCTGCTAAATCACATCCGATACACTGCAACTAGATACACACACCATGGCCAGAAGTATGGGGAAGTTTGAAACCAGGACCTGATTTGGACGTAAAACGCCTCACTGACATCAATCAATAATACGAACAATCATCTAGACTGCAGCATTAAGAGTTCCACACACTGTGTCCATTTACTTTTGGTCTATCACACTTACCTGATAACAACAGTAACCTTTGGGACACAAAAAGAAGAAAGAAGAAGCAGCAATGGCACATGCCTGGACGGCACCCGAGCCTCGCTGCTGCCACTCCAAGACCACAGGGCAGTAAAGATGTTTCTCTGCTTCTCTTTATTCTTATCTGCTGACAAAGAGTTCTCAATATTTAAATAATGTCTCATTAATGATTTCCATGTTTCCAATACTGTAGTATTAACTTTGTGGACACCAGGGATGTGAATGTTATTTGCCATCTAGGATATCTGATCTTAGAGATATCTTGAAGAAGACAGATCTCTGGTGTCAACACTAGTCTCTGGCTGCATATACTTGAAAGCCACCTTTCAGTGTTTTGTGTTTTTTCACAGTACCAAAAGGCTTGTATGAGGGAGTCACTTTGGCGGCAGCACTTAAAGCACGTTGTAGGAGCTGTAGAGGGCCAAATCCAGCCCGCTGCAACCTTCTATCTGGCCCACACCATGATGTCCAAACCATATATAATCCGGCCCGGAGCGAAGCTCAGAGCTTTAATTGTTGTACGGCTGTGAACAATAAAGGTGTTTCAAACTGAAAAGGAAAGTGGATGGTGACCACCGTTTTAAAGATGGACACAGCAGGAATTTTAGAACAAAAAGTCGCCAGAAAAATAATCTATAAAGTGTGATTACTCGACTAAACATAGACAACAGAAGGATCAGTTGTGTGTGATTCTATAGTATGACCTTTGTTTTCCATTAGGTTGCTTGTCTGTCTGCGTCTCCTCATGAAGATGCCACAACCCCCAGAGATGAAGGTATGTGCATTATGTCTAATTTGTATTATTTAAATGTTAAATCATTAGGCTGAACATTATGGTCTTATACAACATAGGTCATGGGGAGCCCTGTGAGGAAGCTTCCCCAGCCAGCAGTCAAACAACTGAGAGCACCTCTTCCCTCCACCTCCACTTCTCCAGCAGCTGATTTGGCATCATAGGAAGGTACTCAAAGTTGTCCCGTCCTCAGTGACGATACTGGACCAGACACTTTGCATGCATTGATCTGGCTGAGGATCTCTTCACGCTGGCTCGGGCAGGAAGGACTCCTGGTCATGGGAGGAGGTGTGATCTTCTGTAGGTGGGTGCTGCTGATCCAAAGAAGTCATTCAGCTGGTTCAGCAGGGAGCCGTTACTGTCACAGGTCTGTAATGGAGGCTTGTAGTCAATGATAGTCTGTATCCCCCGCAACAGGCTCCGGGTGTCCCTGCTTAAACACATTCTAGTCTGTAGTGTTCTGTGGCGCTCCTGTGGCTCCCTCTGACCTGGTTTACCAGGGGCCTGTATGCTGACATTCCTGTAATAGTGATGTAATGAGAGGCCAAGGTGGAGGAGGGGAAGGAAGTCCATTCTTAAGAACCGGCTCTTTTAATAGAGCCAAAATTTCCATCAGTAGTACATCGGTCAGGATGCCCCTCCTTCTCCTCCCTCCTCTCAGGGCGATGCAGAATGTGTTAATTATAACCTCAATCTGTTAATACAAGCTGTCATCTGGATGTTTGTGAGCTCGTGGGTACATATTCATCCTGCATCACACGGAATGAGACACTTCAAGAAAGGTGAGTTTCATCTGTTTTTACACATTGCAAGTTAAACATTCAGAGTTTATCTCAGAGCAGTCTTCTCTGAACACAGAAATGTTTTCAGAGAAGAAAAATATTTTGTAGACGTGTAAAGGGATTATCATTAAACCTTTTTTTAATTTTTGGATGTGCACTGACTGTAACACATACAGATCTGAAATACTTAAAAAAATAACAGCACTGTGAAATCATTTTAGGTCTATATATATAAAAAGGACAATATACATATATATACATACACACACACACACACATATATATATATATATATATATATATATATATATATAAGTCGCACTCAAGGAATCTACAAGAGCCAAAAAAAAGACAGAGATGTTTTTGAAAAGCAACAAAACCATTTCCAATGTCTGGGGCTCATTCTCATGGGTTTCAGGTGTTTCTCTTGTTAGACCTGTCTGTAAAAGACAGTCTCGGAGCCAGGTTAGCGTGGGTAGTGCCTGGGAGTACCACGACTTCCATCAATCCCAACTGTGAAGGGGGATTGTCCCAGTAAAGACCATTAAAGACTTCCTGTACGACAGAACCTACACATATATTTCACATGTCGAGGCCGAACGACTCGTGTGGAATTGAAGGGGATTGGTAAATTGTGGTGATTGGTTAAAATTTCCAGGACGTGCAGAATTCACAGGCAAAGGTTGAATTTCTTAGTTGCGATCACAACATTGTGAAATCCTGAAGGGTCTTATTCAGGGGTTCTCAAATTTTGATAGCTGATGGCCAATGTATGAACCCAACACTGGACTGAGGGCCGCCAATGAAAAAAAAATAAAAAATACACGTGTCAGGAGTCAGGCGTGTGCGCAGCTTGTTTACAGTGAGGGCAGCCACTGAGAACATGTTCCATTCAACCAGCATCCTGATTAAAAGAAAGAAAGAAACTCCAAGTACTTCATGTGACCTGCGTATTCACAGCGAGCACAAATGGAAATGCTGTTTAACACGCCGCAGTCTCCTAGTTTGATCCATTCTGGGACTATATTCTGACGGAGCACTGCTACATGCGCACAGAGATCACGCAGCACCTGAAAACACACACCGTCAACATACCAGCATGGCTATAGGCTGCTGAGACCTGTCCAACAGACAGCGCGTCGCTTGACACAGTTTTCAATGCGCGCTCTCATTCCTCTGGTGCAGTACGCTCACATGTGTGTGCGCACTCCTGTGTGTGTGTGTGTGTGTGTGTGTGTGTGTGTGTGTGTGTGTGTCGGGGGGCGGGACTCCTCTGCAGCGGAGAAATGCGCGAGCATGCAGAGACAGAAACGACACGCCGAGCAGAACGGAAGCTGCCACTCCTCAAAAAAAATTAAATATCAGAGAAATACTGACGCAATTAATAATAAAAATAAAATGCACAGGACAAGCCTCAGTAAATAAGTGCGTGTGAGAAAACTGTGCGGGCCGCACTAACACTAAACTTTGATGTCAAGTGGGGGGCAACAAAATATCGGCTTGCGGCCCGCGGCCGATATTTTGAGCCCCCTGGTCTAATTGCAAAACACAATATTAGGCAGGTGGTCATAATGCTTTGCCTGATCAGTGCCTTGGTACAGAACATTCTGGTAATTTCAGCATGTACTGGGACATAATACGTTTAACTGGTCTTCACAGAGCTTCATATGTAACCTCCATCTTCTCTGCAGCTGTTTTACAGCAGCTCCAAGATGAGACACCGTGACAAGCAGCTGCTTAAGAGGTTCAGACGACTGATGTTCATTGCTGTCCTCCCTGTCACCCTGCTGATCTGGACCTCCAGGTGGGTGTTACAGCCCATTGTTTTAGGTATGGAGTTTTTGGATTTAATAAGAGATGAGGAGGCGACTATGTTTGAAGTGGAGGAAGATGAGGAGTTGTTGCTGCTATACTAACGGTAGACTGCATGTTCGATCACTCAATACAACTAGAATCAAGCAGGGAGCGAAAGGGGTCATCCAAACAGTGCCGGCTGTAATCCTTAGAGGAAGAGCCTGAACCTTGTTTTAAACCTGTTATACGTGATGGTACTGTGTGTCTCACAGGGAAACGTGCAGCGTGGTTGATGTTCCAGAAACAGATGCAGTCACAATGCTATTCCTCTGTTTTCTCTGCCAGTGCTCTCACCAGGGCTGCATCACACCACATGGCCGAAGAAGCTGGTTTATCGGGTCCCCTGCTTCAAAACTAGCTGGTGAAGAAGCTCAGTTTAAAGCAAATAATAGAAACAATAAAGGGTGTTCAGAGTGAGGTTACAGCTTCTTCACTGGCTCCAAACCTGATGCTTCCCAAATGGTGTTAGAATAGAAATACTTTATTCATCCCAAGCTGGAAATTACACTGTTGCAGTTGTAGCTGTCTGAGCCTTGTGGAAAAGGGAGGAGGGGCTGATCAGGGTTATCCATCCTTACCCAGGATGCAAGGTGGATCCTGGATGGCTGTAGAATTGGAAAAATGCTTTCAGAGACGAATGACCTCGGTGCTGGCTGATGTTCCACACTGTAATCTTTACTTGGTTGACGTGATTAGCTTCTCTTCCAGTTGGCCTGAACATGTCAGCAACCTGATGTCGGTCATTGATCGTCTTATGAATGCTTCTTTAACACTCAACCTGAAGTGTGAGTTTGACAGGCCTACAGTTACATATCTTGGTATGGAAGTTGGACAAGGTCAGGTGCCAAGGTAGCTGCTATTGTCTCTTTTCCAACTGGTCTCCGGCAATTCTCTTCCAGCTGGTGCAGTGTTACCTCTCTTTTCTCCCTAGAACAGCTTTGGGACATAACAGTGGGTGAAATTACTCCTCTGATCTGATTCAGTGTATGAATAGATGTCTGATTTTGTGTGGCTCAAACCTTTCTTCTGTCTGCAGAGGCTACTGGACCTTCCACTCCAGGACCTTCACCTGCCAAAGAACCACTGTGCAACAACATTCAGTGCACACTACCTATACTATGGGTCATCAGGGTAAGCTAACAGTGACTGAACACTGCTCACTACTAAAGCTTGTCTGGAACATGAAACCTTGTCTCTTCCTGTTCTGCTGGATAGCTTTAGTTTCTGTTTTAAAGATCGATTCAGAGCACAAAACGGAAAATATTTACTCTGCTCATGCAGCTTGGAGATATGAGACCAAGCCTGTACAGCAGTCAGCTGTAACTAATCTGGACATTTTTTATTGGATGCTTTATACCTTTCTTTGTAGTAAGCAGGTGCTGATTACTGTAACAGAATATATTACGAAATACATTTAAGCACATGTAATCTGTATTCTGTAACGTAATACTTTTTAAAATTATCCTTCACAACACTGGAAATGAAACGCACCTCTCTGTTAAATAATTAGATTTGAGATCTGCAGTTCTTCAGGGACGACAACCAGAAGCATCTGTGGTCACGGTGAATGGGACGAAGACGCTGCTGTTATCAGCGTATCTAGAGCACTGCACAGACAGAAAGGAGGTCAGTACACTGAGCAGGTTCAGAGCAGGTTCAGCATCCACAAGCATCTGGTTAGAACCCTGTGTTCCTCTGCAGGTCCGTGTTATTGCTGTGGTGCTGCGGAGCGAGGCGGTGGCGTATCGCTGCCTCTTCTGCTGTCAGGAGCAGCTGCACATCTCTGACGGCGTCTGCAACATTCACAGCGATCACTTTGGTTTCGCTTACGGGACGGCCGACATCATGTGTCCCATCCCATCAGGCTGTGAGACGCCGTCTCGCATCACCGTGACCTCTGCTGCAGGCAGCTCTGACGGTACTGAAGCTCCACAGGCCACATTTTCAGAACCACAGGATGAGCACAAAGTCCTGTTTGAATAATAAAGGTTGAATATTTTAGGAGAACAATAACTCACTGCTGAACTCTTGGGTAACTGATTAACTGAAGTGAATAATGCTGCAAATCAAACACACCTTCATGTGACCTCTTGGTGAAGTGGACAGAGAGTTCCTGGAGGTGAAGAACCAGAATGTGAAGAGTGACGCCTTTCCATACAGCTTCACCGTCTGCCTCTCCACCATGTACGACTTCACCAACGTGCTGCAGGTACCATCTCATCAATAACAAACTTTACTGTGTGTGTGAACTGCTTACATGTGCCTTTGTCTCATAGTTTGTGCAGAGTTTGGAGATGATGCAGTTACTGGGGGTGGACAGAGTGGTGGTCTATAAAACGAGCTGCAGCCCTGAGACGCAGCGCATCCTGGACTACTACACACACAAAGGTGGAGTACGGTGTGTTTTATCCATCCATGCATGTAACTAGTTAGCAGCTAACTAGTCAGCTAACTGAGCCAGAGCACCGGCATCATGACTGAGGCTCATTATAGAAACACAGCTGGCAGCGTGACACCACCTCCATGCAGAGTCTGACCTCACATCAGTCCAGCACTGTGTTCATCACATGGAACAAGGAACTACAGACACTGTAGAAATGTAGTGGAGGAGAAAGGACAGGTGACAGCTGCAGCATGGAGTCAGAGTAGAAAGTATGTGCTATTATTTTTACTGAAGTAGAAATACATAAAAATTTACTTAAGTACAGTAACAAAGTACTAATACTCAGTTACTTTCCACCATTGGATCAGTGTGACAAAATATAGCAAAGAAGCCATTTACCATATCCATGAAAAACATATTTAAAGAGTATTTCTAGTTTTTGTTTTGGTCTGTGTTCCATCCACTAACAAAGAGGAGGCTGGATTTATGACTGCAGACAGCCACCAGGGGGCAATCCAGGGTTTAAAGAAAATTATTATAGGTCAAGCATTGAGTAGATAATAACAAACAAATGGCCTAAAAACTCGTAATAATTAGCAGTAGGACTAGGCTCTGATTGGTGATGGAGGTGCTCGATATTAGTCATCTGACTTAGAGGAGGAGGAGGAGAGAGGGAGAGCAGGAGAAGACTGAGACGGAGGGACAGGATAGGAGAAAGTAACAACATGAAGACAACAGAAAGGTCTTCCTGCTCGAACTTTCACTAAGCTCCATTAGACAGAGATAACAGGTGTCATAGGTTTGATAGCTGTCGAGCTTGAGGTTGAACCCACACTCCTGTTCCTCCCTCTCAGGCCTCGTGGAGGTGATTCCTTGGAGTCTGTCCAGATATCTGAACGTCTCTCTCAGCTGGCTGCCTTCACAAGGTCCAGGTGACCTCCATTACTTTGGTCAGATTGCGGCTCTCAATGACTGTCTGTACAGGTACATGTACCGGTCCAGATACGTGGCGCTGCAGGACATGGACGAGCTCATCCTGCCTCAGTCAGTCAGCAGGTACAGTCTTCTTCCTGGATGAGTATTCACAGTAAAGTGACTCCTTCACTGCGGTAAATGTGGATGTTTTTCTCTCACCAGCTGGTCGGAGCTGCTGCCACAGCTGGAGCAGAAGTACGGTGTTGACCGGTGCTACATGTTTGAGAATAACGTCTTCCCTAACACCATCAAACGGCCTCCCCCAAACCCCCCAACACCGCCCCTGCTGGCCAGCTGGCTGAATGTGTCTGGGGTGGACATCCTGGCCCACCTGTACCAGGAACCCTATGAGGAGATTCATAAGAGCAACTTCAAGATCATCGTCAACCCGCGAGCTGTGTTCACCACCACCGTCCACGGAGTGCTTCATTCACAACATGGCTGCTCCTGGGTTGACAGGAACATGGCGCGGATGTATCACACAAGGTATGGGGTGGACAGTGGAGTTTCATGATCACAGGAAGAGGACAGTTCATAAGGGGTTAATAGTTTTCAGCTAATGTGGAGAAAAATGGTATTTAGTGCAATTTAAAGTCATAACGGCTTCATCAAAGAACATGTTAAAATGTGTTTTCTCTAAAGTCTAAAAAATGTCTGTGCAGACGTCCAAGCCAGCCTCACCTAAAGCCGGATCAGCTGATTTATGATGGCAGACTGCTGGACTACAGTGCACGCCTCATACCTGCTGTCAGTGCTGTGCTGAAGGAGAATGGACTTCTAGAGGAGGACAGCACACACTAAGGTGTGTGTGTGTATTGTCACACGTGTCACATGTCAAAACTTTTGATGTGTTTGCATATTAAACAATGGACGTGTGTACATGTTTCCCCCTGAAAACAGAACCAGGGGAGAGCAGTTTATCATGTGTTAGAGGCTGTGAACATTCTAGTGTTTTATAAAACTGTCACATTTTTACAGTGGAGCGTCCAGCATTCAGTTCAACGCCAAGTCGTCCGGATGAGACTGCAGCAGACTGTGAGATATATCATACCCTGATCGCAGGGACTTCGCTCTATAATGATATATTTATGTACACAGTACTTACAGCTCCAACCCAAACGTTCTTGTAAACCGTGTATTTATTGTAACCTTGTTAACTGTCTGGTACAACTGCCAAAACAAATTCCTTGAAATGCTGCACATTTGATCAATAAAAGTGATTCTTTGATTCTTAAGTGTTAAGTTTTCATGAATGTGTTTGCAGTGTGTTAATCTAATGTAAACAGTTCAAGGCTCAGGTTCAGTGTTCTCAAATGAATTGAGTAGTAACAGTGAAGCCTGGAGATGTCGTAGCTATAATGTCAAATTCACTGCTATGTGGCGCCACCTGCTGGACTCTAGTGGTGGCTTGTTAGATCCATTCCTTGGAAGTGTCCACTGAGAACAGTCAGCCAGTCCCAGCACCACAGCTCCCCCTGCTGTCCCATAGTCGTTAGGCACAGCTGAGCTTCAACAGACAGACAGAATCACCAACACAGATGAGTTTATATTTCATTTATTATACCAGAAAGAATGTTGTGCCTTTGGTGGCCCAGAGCTGGTCTACACCGGGCGTGTCAGTGCATTTATCTCTCCATGTATGTGCAGCCTGTGTTATGGCTCTTTAGGATTTCATTGACACCATATTAGATACAGTAAGTAAAAGTCTTCCTGTCTCAACACCAGATGGACACGCCCCCACTTCCTGAGGATGTTGACGTAACAACGAGGATGGAGGATACACACACACACACACACACAATGTGTGTGAAGAGGAAGGTGTGAAACTGGTTCACACTGTCTGAGCTCCAGAAAGTCCCTCAGGTCGGGTTCTGGCTAAAACATATGATGTCCTGCATGTGTTCTGTCGACCTGGACCAGACTTCTGACCAGGTGGAACTCTGTCTCAGCTACCTGGGCTGCTTTGGAGGCTACACAGCCTCTTTATAGGCTCTCAGTGAGTGTTGTCAGGGTGGGGGAGATCATGCTGAGGGAGACCAACTGCAGGGTGGATGCGGTTTATAAGGCGGTGATGCAGGTGCTGTACCAGTCTGAGATCAGTCTGCCCTGACCTGTGGACGGAGACACAGAACCAGAGGCAGAGTGATTTGGGCTGGAACTTATGTTAGAGCTGGAGGCGTTTAAGGAGGTCTGGGAGTCTCTGCTCCCTCTGATGGATCGAAGCAGACTGGAGGATGGATGGAGGGTTTAATACAAATAATCATACAATAAGACGTGCTGGTAGAATCATCTGAACAGATTGATCAGCAGCGGGTTCAATATTTAAACATTTGAGCGGCCGGTGTGGTCGATGTTTCACAGCTTCCTCTTCCCCTGCACCACCTCAGCTTTGGCTGCGCTGGGCAGAACACAACGCGTCTAAAGCTTTGCTCCGACCTAGTGACCTCGTGGGTTCAGTATTCATCCTGCAACACTTCATTATCACACAGCGTGGAAGAGGTGAGTTTCATTTTTTATTTATGCAGCGCAAAATAATCATTTAAAGATTATCTCCACGTGTAAAAAGAAGCTATAGATATAAATATGATGAAGGCCTTTCTAATTTATATAACTATAGTTTAGAGAAAGGTTCCGTTACTTTAGTTTCTCACACTACAGGAATAGAAGTGAGAGAAGTGTGCACAGTTCCTTTTAACACTTCAGACTCAGTAGTATGTCAACTAATTATATGGTCAGTCATGTGACATGTGTTCCTCTATTCGGAAGTGGATTTCGTTGTGCAAACAGTGCATTTGCACAGTTTGTGTTCAGGAGCAGTGAAGTGAAACTAACGCATCACTCGTCTCCATCTGGATCAGGGAGACCCAGCAGAGCTGGAACAGCGGCACCAAGATGAGACGCGGTCCGAAGCAGCCGCCTGTGTTCAAGAGGTTCAAACGCCTGGTGCTCATCACTGCTGTCCTCTCCGTCCTCTCTGTCGCCCTGCTGATCTGGACCTCCAGGTGGGTGGAATCACTCCTCTGATCGGATTCAGGGTTCAATCAGAGTCCACGTTGGAGGCACATTGTGGTGACAGTAGTGATGAATCACGCAGAGCTCTTCCATCAGATCAAACAGGGTTTGTCTGTATGAATCAATGTCTGATTGTGCACAACTATTTCTTGACTTAACGCTCTCATTGATCCATTATTATTATTATTATTATTACTGTGGATACAGCCAGATGTAAACGTGTTGTCATGTTCACATCACTCTGTAGATGGGCCAGAACTCATCGCCAAGCCAACCAAGAAAAGAGATGATCCCCCCACACAGTTTGTGTTGTCATCTTTGATTTTATAATAGTAGACACAAACAGGATGCAAGTGTGTGTGTGTGTGTGTGTGTGTGTGTGTGTGTGTGGGAGGGGGCGGCAGAGTGACACAAAACTGTTAGGTCTTTATAGCTTCCATTTTTGTGACCATTGTTTTCATAATTAATTACATCAGGACTTAAAGTTATGCAGGTGACCAATTACCTTCACGGATGCCTTGTCCATTGTCATGTACTGCTCCCACTCAGCAAAGTTAGATATCTGGCATTTTATAATTTTATTTTTAATTCTACTTATGTGTTCTTAGAGATCAAATACAGATCTTAGCTGTTTCATGTTGTTGTTCCTACTGTTGGAGCACGTTGTGAGCTCTCTTGTTATTTGATCTGCTGCTGTAATGACTTAATTTCCCTCCATGGATCAATAAATCCTTTTACAGTCTGTGTGTGGACGGGTGGGGGTATGGTGGAGTTGGTTAGGGTTTTGTATTACTGACTCTTAGAACACTTCCTGTGTTTTCAGAAAGTGTGACACATAGATAACTGCATGTTAGAGCTGCTCCGATGAAGACTGATCCAGAGCTGTCTACAAGTCAAGACTTTAAAATCCTTTACAGAAACCCTGAACCCCCGAGCATTACTGTTCAAGCTAATTATACCTGCACTACCTAGAAAATGCTCTGCACGGTTTGTTGTAGCTCGCTGGTCGGCTGACCTTCCTGCCAGCACAGCAGATGTGTTTATGTAAAGATTATTATGGTATATTTGTGGTTGTGGAGTTCAGGAAAGGCCCAAACACAGTCCAAACAGACAAAGTTTTAAATACACAAAACACACAGGAATACAGGACTTTCAAAATAAAACAGGAAATACAAGAAAACAGCCAGAACCTAAAGTGTTATTGTCAGAGAGGCGTTCTTCACTGCAGGAGATGTTCAGACAGAAGTAAGAGGTATCACACGGCTCTGGGTCTGTTACTGATCAGTCCTTCTACATGTTGTTAAATTATTAACAGGACAAGTTTGTAACATGTTTTTTTTCATTTGAAAAATGAGCAGAAATCATGTGATTATTGTCAATTAATTAATTGTAAAGCCACCAGTAAATATAGCACCTTTTATGCAACTTTTCCTTTTATATCTGCACGTTAATCTATGTTTGGGAGCCAGAAATGTGTCTTGTGACAGTTTTGTTTCTAAACACGAACAATGGATGAAAGACTGAGCAGCAGAGGAACAGGTTTCCTGGTCTGCCGTTTCCGTTCTCATCTCTTCAAACTGCAGTTTAAAAATGACTTTCTTCTGTCTGCAGTGACTACAAGAGCTTCACAAGCCAAACCACCACTGTGCCACAACACTCAGTTCACACTAACTGCAGTGTGGGTCCTGTGGGTAAGTAACGGTGCCTGAAGGCTGCGCGTGTATTGTTGGTTTGTGAAAGCTCGTCTCTTCCTGTTCTGCTGAGCTGCTACCTGACTTCCTGTTTCCTTCTACTCCCTGATCGTGCAGAGCTGCACCTGTGTTATTTTGTCCAAAAACGTGCAGCTAGGCCGCTCTGCTCTGAACACCTTCTACACACAGACACACAAAAAAACAAATATCTAAATAAAAAACCCCTGACTGTGCTACTTGGTCACCTCTTCAGCCTTGAGCTGCTAGTCCTGTACGGTAGTGAGCAGCTTTCTGACAGTCCTGCGTCTGCTTGTACCTCCAAGACCTGGCCAACAGCAGTGATACCTTCCGTCCAGCAGTGCCTTTGGACAGGCAATGACGATGTGCTCCCTCCTCGGGCACATGTTGATATCTGGGGTTGTGACCAAGCCCTTAATTGTGCAGATCGGCAGGGCTTGGGTGGACGTCATAAACTGATGAGATAGAGAACTTGAATGCTTCCTCCTGGTCCTTCTTCCCGAGTGATCGAACTCTTCGACCAACCAAAGCTGGCCAGGTCCAATTTGAGCTCCATAACAAACCATGGAAATTTAAATTAAATGCTTAAGACTTTGTAGACCTCTGTTTTCTGAACATGGCACGCTGCCCTGTACCTTTGCACCATCGCTGCTATGACTGTTTTGTTTTATCGAGTTAAATCGGTTTTATAGCAGGATGCAGGTTCCCCACAGCTCGTTGCTCACCGTTCACACAAAGACATTTGAATCCCTTGAGGAACAGACATCCCAATCATTTCTATACTGGCATGTTTGCTTAGAGTCTGTGCCAAGAACGGGCAGTAATCATCCCAACACTGCACAGAAACAACAGGAAAGCAGGACGTTTTTACACGTGGCCTCTGACATCACACTCCGGACGCTGCAGTGGAAACACATGTGTGTGTGGTGGGAGTGTCTGTGTGATGTTCACTGTCCAGTGTGTGTTCAGAGGCTCATGCCTCCAGATCAGAGTAATTATTATTAAAATATTCTTTGGATGTGTGTTCACTCCAACTTGAACATTTGTTTGTGTTTTTAAGTTGCTGCTGATGTGTGAGTGCAGACTTCAGAGTCTGTGGACTGATCCTGTTTGGGGTTTTTAACACCTGGTCTCATTCAGTTCTGCAGGGACGAGGACCAGAAGCATCTGTGGTCACGGTGAATGGGACGAAGACGCTGCTGTTATCAGCGTATCTGGAGCACCGCACAGACAGAAAGGAGGTCAGTACACTGAGCAGGTTCAGAGCAGGTTCAGCATCCACGAGCATCCGTTTAGAACCCTGTGTTCCTCTGCAGGTCCGTGTTATTGCTGTGGTGCTGCGGAGCGAGGCAGTGGCGTATCGCTGCCTCTTCTGCTGTCAGGAGCAGCTGCACATCTCTGACGGCGTCTGCAACATTCACAGCGATCACTTTGATTTCGCCTACGGGACGGCCAACATCATGTGTCCCGTCCCATCAGGCTGTGAGGCGCCATCCCGCATCACCGTGACCTCTGCTGCAGGCAGCTCTGACGGTACTGAAGCTCCACAGGCCACATTTTCAGAACCACAGGATGAGCACAAAGTCCTGTTTGAATAATAAAGATTGAATATTTTAGGAGAACAATAACTCACTGCTGAACTCTTGGGTAACTGATTAACTGAAGTGAATTAATGCTGCAAATCAAACACACCTTCATGTGACCTCTTGGTGAAGTGGACAGAGAGTTCCTGGAGGTGAAGAACCAGAATGTGAAGAGTGACGCCTTTCCATACAGCTTCACCGTCTGCCTCTCCACCATGTTCGACTTCACCAACGTGCTGCAGGTACCATCTCATCAATAACAAACTTTACTGTGTGTGTGAACTGCTTACATGTGCCTTTGTCTCATAGTTTGTGCAGAGTTTGGAGATGATGCAGTTACTGGGGGTGGACAGAGTGGTGGTCTATAAAACGAGCTGCAGCCCTGAGACGCAGCGCATCCTGGACTACTACACACACAAAGGTGGAGTACGGTGTTTCTGTGCCTGTTTTATCCATCCATGCATGCACCTCTGTCTCAGTGTGTGACCAGAGCTGCCAAACAGTCTCCTCCCTGCTCTGACTTCCTTCCTCCAGCTCCCTGTGAGGACACACAAAGACAATGTTTCAGTGTCCCTCACTGAGGTCACAGTGTTTTCCTCATTCATGCTGTAATACTGAAATTTCCTCAGAACTGTTTTATAAAATGTGTCAGCATCCAGCAAAGACCAACATGCACTCAGATCCCCCCTGACAAAAATAAAAGCACACCTGTGTGAGTCTTCCCCACCACCATTACTCAAGCTGATGTGTTAGCAGCAGGAAAGTGCAGGCATGAAGCATTTCAAGCGACTTTGACAAGGGCCAAACTGTGTTGGCTTGATGATCAGCTACTGTTGCTGACCCCTGTCTATTGCCCCCAACTGGACTGGACCATGGAGCAGTGGAAGAAGGTGGCCTGGTCTGATAGATCAAGTACTCTGGGAACTCTGGGAGGAAGGCAAACCAGCAGGGCCAACACAATATTGGGCAGGTGGTCGTAATGTTATGTCTGGTCAGTGTATGCCCAACGTTAATGTGACACTAGCTAACATTAGCTTGCTGGCTACCTACTGATGGACCATATGAGTTTGGTGGATAATTCATTCATTAATTCTAATTCATCCATATTCCCAGGCTGATCCAGCTGCTGCATTGGTTAGCTAGTGTAAGCTAATGTTAACACCAATATCCTGCTTAGCTTTCTTGCTAGCCAGTTGCTATAAAGTGGTTTGATAGCTGTCGAGCTTGAGGTTGAACCCACACTCCTGTTCCTCCCTCTCAGGCCTCGTGGAGGTGATTCCTTGGAGTCTGTCCAGATATCTGAACGTCTCTCGCAGCTGGCTGCCTGCACTCGGTCCAGGTGACCTCCATTACTTTGGTCAGATTGCGGCTCTCAATGACTGTCTGTACAGGTACATGTACCGGTCCAGATACGTGGCGCTGCAGGACATGGACGAGCTCATCCTGCCTCAGTCAGTCAGCAGGTACAGTCTTCTTCCTGGATGAGTATTCACAGTAAAGTGACTCCTTCACTGCGGTAAATGTGGATGCTTTTCTCTCACCAGCTGGTCGGAGCTGCTGCCACAGCTGGAGCAGAAGTACGGTGTTGACCGGTGCTACATGTTTGAGAATAACGTCTTCCCTAACACCATCAAACTGCCTCCTCCAAACCCCCCAACACTGCCCCTGCTGGCCAGCTGGCTGAATGTGTCTGGGGTGGACATCCTGGACCACCTGTACCAGGAACCCATCATTCCAGAGACTCACTACAGCAACTTCAAGATCATCGTCAACCCGCGAGCTGTGTTCACCGCCACCGTCCACGGAGTGCTTCACTCACAAAATGGCTGCTCCTGGGTTGACAGAAACATGGCGCGGATGTATCACACAAGGTATGGGGTGGTGTCACGTTAGAAGAGAACACCAGTCTGACTGCAGACTGCTTCAGGGTTTCTTTCAGAAGTCTCCAGGTGGTCTCTAGCAGACTGCAGTCTGTGTGCTCTGTCTCAGCAGTCTTCTCTGCAGTCTGGCAGGACTCTAGTGACGGTCTTCTCTGACTCTTCAGGTCCAGATCTGGTTCAGTCCTTCACTAGTGTCTCTGCAGCTGTTCTCGGCTCTTCTCATCTCTCACTGGTTTTCTTTCCAGAACCTTCCACATGTTTCTCTTCCTGTCTCTGACAGTCTGCTTCTCTTTGAGTCTTGAAGCTCTTCGATGAACTTGTAGAAACTTCTCAGACATTTCTTTAACGTATTTCTCTTCCTTTTGTCATGATGCGTTCACAGGTGTTCAGAGTAAACGTCACTTGTTGTACTGTGGAGTCACTTTTAAGTGCAGATCAAATGTTTACAGGGTCACTCAGTTAAAGCACAGACTACACAGTGTCATTGAAAACAGAGATTTGAACAATGACTAAACAAAGAAGACAGTTATTAAGACGTTGATAATAATGATGCTGCTGGTTTCTGGTTTGTGTTACTTTGTGCAAATTAAAGTCATTAAGGCTTTATGAAAGGAAATATTATGGTAATAATGTCTTTGTTCATGGAATGATATTTAAAAACAATGTTTTCTGTCTGTGCAGAGGTCCAAGGCAGCCTCACCTAAAGCCGGATCAGCTGATTTATGATGGCAGACTGCTGGACTACAGTGCACGCCTCATACCTGCTGTCAGTGCTGTGCTGAAGGAGAATGGACTTCTAGAGGAGGACAGCACACACTAGGCTGTCTGTGTGTGTGTGTGTCTGTGTGTGTGTGTGTGTGTGTCTGTGTGTGTGTGTCTGTGTGTTTGTGTGTGTGTGTGTGTGTGATTATGACAACAGTTGCACTTATGCCTCAAAGGAAGCTTCATATTTCTGATTCAGGGAGACGTACAGTGTTTAATCGTTCAACAGTCTGGTTTACTAACTGAAGTGTTTCTAACTGTGTGCCTTCAGTAACTGTATGATCATGTAAAGTCTGTATTTATTCATTTGAAGGAAATCAAAGTAATTTCTGTGTACTGTCTGTTTCTGCTGTGCAGTTAGACCTTTTTTGATAAGATAAGTAATATAAGTATTTGATATATGTATTTATTTAAATTTTGTTTATTGTCATTTTTTAATGATAAAACTTGTCATTTTTTTGTATTTGGTTTGTACAATTTTTATTTTTTTACAAATAAATCGAGTTGGGTTGAATGATATTTACCGGTACGTAATTTCCCCACAGGGATTAATAAAGTAAATCTTAATTAATTAATATTAGAGAGCACATTTATTTTGAATATATCACATGATGTGTGATGATGTGATTACATGCATAATAATATGGATTACCAAGTCCTTTAAGTGATTAATCACTGTAGTAACGTTTGGACTTATTGTAATTTTAGAGTATTATTATTATTATATTATTATTATTATTGGAGTTTTAGAGTATTTTTAGATTTTTGGAGGAAGAAAACATCTGCGCCTGTACTTTGCTAGTTAAACATTTTTATTTTATTTTATGTAGTTTGTCTATGTTTCCACTAGAGGTCAGAGTCCGCACAGACTTGGCTCCAGCAGGACGGCCACCATGATAAAAATGTATTTTAGTTTAGTTTCAGGTATTAGAAAATGAGTTTGTATTTAATTTAATTTAATTTAATTTAATTTATAAATATGTATAAATATGTACAGGATTCACCTTTTAAGACAGATATATTATATCTGAAATAGAAAACCCGTTCAGTATGATGGACTACCTATTACAGAAAGGACTACAATTCCCAGCAACGGCCAAACAGGACGTCACCGGAAGTCACCATGTTGCTATAAATGCATTTCCGCATCCGCTGAGGGTCCTTTCCTGTCTACGGCCTATTGGAAGATGGCGGTGCAAATCTCCAAGAAGAGGAAGGTTAGCACCGATTTATCCCCGTTTTACTCACACAGGCAGCTACTTTCTGTCAAAATGAGGTCATGTCGGTTAGGATACGAATGTTTCGTGCCCGTCCTGGTGTCATTTTTGTCAATCCGCCTCCTGCCCGGAGAGGATTAATCCAGATGCTGTCGGCGTCGCGTCCTCCTCATTTGACTAGCTAACATGGCCCTGCTCACTGCGGCCGGGGTCGAGTTGTAGACCGGCATGTGTCTGAACTAAGCTCGGGGGATGAGTTTAAGCCTCTTATGTTACAGTTAAAATGATGTGGAAAAAGCGCCTTAATTTCTCAAACGTATTATTCTTCGACGTAGTTTCCATTAATACGCTTTAGCTAGAAAATTAGCATCACAGTCAAATAAACGGAGAGCCCAAGAAACGAGCTAGCTCCTTCAAATGACACATAAAGTCAAATAAATAGTGAATAGTAAACGGTAACGTTGACTAAAGTTACTGTAAACGCCGTATAGGTCAGTTTAGAACGTAAACTACCGGAAACATTACATGTATTCTGCTGAGCTAACTTGTTAGCCGAGCCGTGCATCCAGACTGAGCCGCTTCATGTTAGGTGCCACATGAGTGAGCCTGTGCACCTGTAAGTCACACCAGCATTCTGCCGTCAGTGCATCCCTGTGTTCACTGTTTGTGGAGCATTTCTCACATTAACTGGCCCTGTTCTCCTCTGCAGTTCGTCTCAGACGGTATCTTCAAGGCCGAGCTGAACGAGTTCCTGACTCGTGAGCTGGCTGAGGATGGTTACTCTGGTGTGGAGGTGCGTGTGACCCCAACCAGGACCGAGATCATCATCCTAGCCACGAGGTGAGTATCGGTTGAAGTATGAAGCAGTGTTTGTAGCATTAAAAGACTCTGCATGCTTCACATTAGCGAAAGTGATTCTTCCAGTTCTTTCAGTGCGAAAGATGGTGATGTTTTTGGGGTATTGGTTAATATTTCTGTTTGGTCAGTACTTTAATGATCTGTCACTGTTTTGTTGTCTGTTGTCCTTGTGAATTTACCTGTTAAAGAGCCATGTTTGTCTCAGACGTGCCTACCCTGATGAAGATGCTCTCCCCCCTTACACAGCGTGATGAATGGATTTATTTTTAGCTGTAAAAAGCGGCTAAAGGTGGAAGGTCACAGGAGTTTTTTTTTATTGTAAATACGTTGTCTGCCTGCAGGACCCAGAATGTTCTGGGAGAGAAGGGCCGTCGCATCAGAGAGCTGACCGCTGTGGTCCAGAAGAGGTTCGGCTTCCCCGAGGGCAGTGTCGAGGTGAGAAGACTGTATTTTAAAAACATCACATTAGTTGATCTCCTGCCAAACGCTGCATGTATGTTTAGAGTTTAAAGGTAAATTCCTGTTTGATTTGGTAGTTTTCTGTTCTGTGTGAGGATGGAAACCTCAGCCACTGTGACTTGCAGCTTTGACTCGACTCTGCCCTCTCTCTCTCTGTCAGCTGTATGCTGAGAAAGTTGCCACCCGTGGTCTGTGTGCCATCGCTCAGGCAGAGTCTCTGCGTTACAAGCTGCTGGGAGGCCTGGCTGTGCGTAGGTAAGTCGGAGTCCTTCATGTTTTGGTGTGTTTTTGGTGAGTCTGGGAGTTTTTTGCCTTCTGCATGAAAAAGATGAAGCAAAACTCCATCTGCTAAGTCTGCAGACTTTGTTGCAACGTTTGTAGAAATGTTTCCGTCAAACTTCACCGAGCAGCCGGATGTGTTCGCAGCGAGGCTTCTGAGCTCGTTTGTCGGCTGTAGTTTGTCTCTGCTTGGTTTTTGAAACATTATTCAGTTTGTTCGCTTCGGGCTGAAGCCTGCGTCCCTTCAGTGATGAGACGATGACGAGTCGGAACAGGTCTCAGTCTGGTTCTGCTGGTGACTGGTTCAGAGTCACGTTCTGTGGTTCTGCTCCGGTTCCTCAGGGCAGCGAGTCCTTTTCGGTTGAAGACATCGAGGCATTTGTCTGAGAAGGGTTCCAGGAGGACAGACACCACAGCCTGTGTCTCTCGGGTCATGACCCTGCTGCTTACTGATTTTGTACCCGCCCCCTGTTTCAGGGCTTGCTATGGTGTTCTGAGGTTCATCATGGAGAGCGGCGCCAAGGGCTGCGAGGTGGTTGTGTCTGGCAAACTGAGGGGTCAGAGGGCCAAGTCCATGAAGTTTGTGGACGGCCTGATGATCCACAGCGGAGACCCCGTCAACTACTACGTCGACACAGCAGTCCGCCACGTCCTGCTGAGGCAGGGTGAGTGCAGCCTGAAGATGATCAGAGACCAGGCGGTGTTTGGATCCAGTCATGACTTCAATGTCATGTCTCTCTCTCTCTCTGTCAGGTGTGCTGGGCATCAAGGTCAAGATCATGCTGCCCTGGGACCCCAGCGGTAAGATTGGCCCCAAGAAGCCCCTGCCCGACCACGTCAGCATCGTGGAGCCCAAGGAGGAGCACCTCCCAACCACACCCATATCTGAGCAGAAGGGGGCCAAGCCAGAGGTGCCCGCCATGCCCCAGGGAACACCTGTACCCACCGCATAAGAGCGTAAGACACAGGAGGCTTTTATGTTACATTAATTCTGGGTTTACAGGGAATATAGGCTCACTGTTGACTGTAACATGGAGTCCACCATCTTGATAGAGACGTCACAGTCACAGCTAGAACTGAGACATGTCTGTAATGTTGAACGTCTTTTATTGACTTGTGAAATTGACTGTTGGTCACGTCTGAGTCAAGGTTGGCTTCAGATTTCTGTGTAAAAGCTTTATTTAAAAGATTAGATTTAAATATCGAGGAGTTTTTGGGGGGTTGATGGGCTGCCGGGCCGCAGAGAGCCGGTCCACGTCTGACAGATTTCTGTGCCATTGCAGCGGCTCTCAGTCTCGGGTCTGTGTCCCTTCAGTGATGATACGATGACGAGTCGGAACAGGTCTCAGTCTGGTTCTGCTGGTGACTGGTTCAGAGTCACGTTCTGTGGTTCTGCTCCGGTTCCTCAGAGCAGCGAGTCCTTTTCGGTTGAAGACATCGAGGCATTTGTCTGAGAAGGGTTGTTAGCAGGAAGTGTATCTGACTAACTGCAGCTTGGCTGGTTCTGTTCTGTTTCCACTGAACGTTTCGTTTGTTTCTTCGACAGGTTTCCTCCCGTTTCTCCAGATGGAAGGAAGACTCTGATTTTTGTGTACAAAAACAATAAAATATGGAAAATACACACGACTCGTTGTGGTCACTGTCACACAGACTCCAGCTCTCACACTAACATGTTCATATTTTATGGCCTCAGTGTGAGGGTGCAGGTCTAACCTTCAGCAGAGTAGTTCCCTGGTCTGTGGCGCCCCCTGCTGTGTGGAAGCTGGTGTTGAACATCAAACTTTGCAGCCTTGTTATAAAGACGTGAAATCCTGGATTTGTGAGTCAAACATGAGTTTTGGGAGGTCTCACTCTGTTTTATTTCCCATGTACCAGACTGCTGAGTGGAAGAATCAACTTGGTTATAATCTATCAACACATCGAGGCTGCCTGATTGATTCTGTGTGTCTGAAGAAGCTGTTGTATACTCATCTAATACCTAATAAATGCTAGAGATTAAGATTAAAGTAGAATATCCCCTCGTGGATCAATAAAGTCTTATCAATCAATACAAAAGAGAAAAAAGTGAACGCTCATGTAGAAATACTCAGTTTCAGATTCTGAGGCGGAGTGACGCCTCCTCTCCTTTTACAAGCTGCATGTCCGGGTTAGGCCACGCCCCCCGTCCATCGACGTGAAAGACGAACTTCCAGCTCACACCTGGACCGAAGGCGCCATGAGTCTGCCGGACTACACCGCGAGCGGGAAGCAGCCTTCATGCGCGGTGAGTCCAGGTTTACTGCGTCACAGCTGCTGACAGCTTCCGCCTCCGTAAAGAGGACGTTCTACCAGCTTCAAGGGTTAACAGGGACTCTACATCCAGCTCAGAGGAGAGGATGAAGAAGCTCTGTCCGATCATTAGTGCACCCTGACTCTGGGCAGGTGTGGGCTGAAGAGGAGCAGTGTGACCAAGGGGCCCGTTAGTGATCAATAATCAGTTTGATCAGTTGGTGAACGGCTGCCTGATCTTTTCAGATGTGTAATAATTAATAACTACGTTCAGTGAAGCAACATGTCGCTGATGTGTTGAGCTGCAGCTCCGGTTGTTCCAGCCTCGGGCTCGTGGCCCCTCCAAAGGTACACAAGATGAGTCAGAGTGGTCATGAAAGGGTCGATGTGGAGAAGTATCGATTGATTTAGAACTTTTTGAAACTTGAAGCAGTTTGAAAAGTTCACTCAAACTTAAAGAAAACAAAACAATGCAATAAAATTAGCACGAGCGATCGATTTAAACATCACACAGGTGCCTGGGGGAATTCTAGTGGGATTGAAACTCTGGATTCTGTCATTGATCCTTCATAATCTCAGCTGAGCTGGCAGCAGCAGCGGTCTGTGGGGCGATCAGTGAGTCTGGCCCTCCCTGCAGCCACACCGGGTGTGTTCAGGTCTCACACTGCAGGTGGAGCTGTTACACCTGTTATGTTGAGCAGTCGTTGGCGCCCTCCTGTGGCTGTTTCTGTGTGCTACATGTGAAAATGGCGCAGAAGCTTGTTGTAGACGGGAACGTTTCAGTCGTCTAATTCTGCCATGTTGTGTCTCTTTGCCGACAGTTAGCATCTTAGCGTCTGATCTTTCTCCTCAGCATTCTCCCATCGTGCAGCTGAATGTGGGCGGTCGCCTGTTCAGCACCACTCTGAGCACGCTCAGAAAACACCCCGACTCTAAGCTGGCGGAGCTGTTTACCGGACAGCCCAAACTCTACACCGATGCTCGAGGGGGCTACTTCATCGACCGCGACGCAGCTCACTTTGGAGCTGTGCTGGAGTTCCTGAGGTCGGAGCAGCTGCCCGCAGACCACATCCAGGAGGTCTGAGTCACACTGCTTCAAGGAGGGCGGAGAGTACAGGGGGCATTTTTAATCTGTGTGTGTGTGTAGGTTTATAAGGAGGCGGTGTACTACAACATCAAGCCGCTGATGAAGCGCTTGGAGGAGACTCCTCAGATGTTCGGGGAGCTGGTGGGACGGCAGCAGTTTCTCTCCAGAGTGCCGCACTACAAAGAGAACATCGAGGTGAGCCGAGCCCGCAGAACCCCCTCATCTCAGGTCACATGACAGGAAGCAGGTCAGCTGCGAGCAGACAGACAGACGCACGTTGTGTGCTGATCCATGGCTGACCTGCAGAAATATCCGTTAAACCAGAATGTTACATTTGTCCCTTCACTTCCTGTGATGAACACTGTGGCGTCACTTTCAGGTGCTGATCCGCATCGCCAGAGCCGAGGCCATCGCCGCACGCCACTCCACCATCATCATCTGCGTCCTGAGGACGGAGGAGGATTTGGGTTTCTATGACAACGCCATCAACAGCCTGGAGGCGGATAAGGAGTCGGTGGTGACGTTCGGGCCGTGGAAGGCCTCCCCCTCTGTCAAAGACCTGCTGGACTGCGTGAAGATGGACATCGAGAATCGGGGCTACGCGGTTAGCATCCAGCCGCACTTCACGACGAAGAGCCTCCTGTCCAAGAGCTACGACTACTTCTACAAACTCACCTTCACCTGGTGGTGACGCCTCAGCTTTGATCTGAGTGACTTCACCAGTTTTTACCACTAGGGGTCAGTAACACGTCTTTATGGGTTTCTGAGGTTTTTAAATCTGAACTAAAGAAACTGAACTTGGAACGACAGAAATCACATGTAAAAAGAGCATTTCTTTGACTTTCTATTGATTTTTAGTGATATTAACAAACTGCAGTCATTATGTGCAATAAGATTAAGATTATAAATAAACTGCAGTCATGTGCATTAAGATTAAGATTATGTTAAACTGCAGTCATTATGTGCACTAAGATTAAGATTAAGATTATAAATAAACTGCAGTCATTATGAGCACTAAGATTAAGATTAAGATTATATTAAACTGCAGTCATTATGTGCTCTAAGATTAAGATTATATTAAACTGCAGTCATCTGCACTAAGATTAAGATTATAAATAAACTGCAGTCATTATGAGCACTAAGATTAAGATTAAGATTATAAATAAACTTCAGTCATTATGAGCACTAAGATTAAGATTATAAATAAACTGCAGTCATTATGAACACTAAGATTAAGATTAAGATTATAAATAAACTTCAGTCATTATGAGCACTAAGATTAAGATTATAAATAAACTGCAGTCATTATGTGCTCTAAGATTAAGATTATATTAAACTGCAGTCATGTGCTCTACTCTGTGTAAAAATCAGAAGTCCACATGCATGTTAACAGCTTCCACTCCACTCTGCACATCGGCTGTAGAAAACCTTCGTCCCGGCCACATGCTCGCTGTATGCTTGTCGTGTGGCCGCTGGTCACTGTGAGACAGTCATGGCTTCCTGCTCAGTGTGCAGATGTTTGTGTGTGTATTTTTTTTTTACATATTTTTGTTATTATAAAGACTTTTTTGGGAAAATGTTTAATCTAGATATGAAGAATAAAGTGGTTTTAATTCATTTTTAAGCATGTTATTTGTGTTGAGTAATTCCGTTGTTTTATGCTTTTACCTCAGCAGCTCTCTCAGGTCCTTCAGGTCTGTGTTATATTTTGCAGCAGCAGGGATTTTGGTCACCGTCTCATCCAGGATGTTGTGTAATCTGTGACCCACATGAAGATGCACGAACAGGTCTTCAGGAAGTGGAGCAGCGGCCTCAGAGTTCACCACAGAGCAGGGCACTTCCTGTGTGATCAGAGTGTGAACAAACAACCATAACCAGCGGCTCCCGGCAACGCTGAGGACACAGACTGTCCAGCTGTGAAATCCTTCCTCTCAGAGAAAGTCTAATGTTTCTGTGTTGTTTTGCAGCAGGACTGTGGGTGTCGGTTCTGAGCGTGGTCCCCAGAGGATGGACTGAAGTAACAACATTACTCAGAGCTGTCCTGATGTTAGTGTGTTAGAACGGGGTCAGGGCAGGTTCGCTGCCACCTGCGTGTCTGAAAGCATCACATGTATGAAGCTGCCTGGTTTCCAGCGTGACTGGTGGCCTGATGGACATCAGCAAAGGTGCTGTGACGCTTTTTAGGCAGAGAATCATATGGAGGAGGAAGCTGTTGCTATGGTGACCATGATGCTCCTATGTGAGCCTCATCCAGTGTTTGACGCATATATCTAGAGAGAAGCGAAGGCCTGACGACAAACGTCTTGAGTAAATGTCAGACTACAACACCTTTCCTCCTGTTTCACAGAAGAAGCGACGCTCGGCGTACAGTACGTTCACCACAATGTGTCACAGTCACATTTCCTCGTAAAGCCCCCACAGGGAGGAAAGATGCACAGTTCACACCTCAAAGAAAAGTGACGATAAAAACAGTTTCTGTCTTGATATCAGCACTTTCCCCATCTTTGTGACGATGACGTTTGAATAAAGAACAAAGCCTCTGTTCTGACCAGGGTTCTGAAATATAATCCAGGTTTTTTAAGAGAGGAGGACTTGAAACCAAGAGGGAAAAAAAAGAAAGAGGAACCAATCTCAGTATTTCACAGTGAGCTGGAGGTAGACTGTAGCTGTGTGTGGTGCTGATACTGGTCCAAAGGAAGCTCTGTGCTCACAGTGAGGTGATGCTGAAGGTGACGTCTGTTGCACTAAAGCTTCTGGAGTGTTGATGAAATGAGTCTAAAAGGGGCAGAGTGTCTGTGATCTGTGGCGTCCTCAGAGTCTAACAGGAAGTGACAGAGGCAGAGAGACAGCTGACGCAGCAGCAGCAGCAGCACAGAGACAAGCAGAGCCGCTGAGGAGGAGGAGGAAGCATGACGGACACCAAGAAGCTGCTGCTCATCGGTCTGCTCCTGACAGGTACGCTCCACTAACATCTACCTGCTGTTCTGTTCCACGCCTGCAAGTTTCACAGCGCTGAGCTGACAACATGCATCATTTGATGAACATTCAAAAAGATCTTTTAAAAGTTACACTCCACTATAAACAAAGGTCTGAGTGATCCACAGAGTCCCATCAGTGCAGAGGACGGGCAATAATCCAGATTAAAATAATCTCCTCTCTGATTTTGTTGTATTTTATGTTGTTGCTCTGCTCATAAAGACAGATTAAGCAGCATGGGGGGTTAAACATGTCACCACTGTATCACTGATGACTTTTTTTTAAAAGTCCAGACACTGAAGCTGAAATATGAAAACACACAGCAGACAGACAGAGACAGGCTGGTCCTGATCCACGATGATCACAAACTCACACATCAAACTTCAACCTGTTCCAGGCGCCGGCTGTCAGAAGAAGGCCGTGTTCGTGTACAGCCGGCTGGGGGGCGAGGCCGTGCTGCCGTGCTCCGGCCTGCCGTCCCCCTCCTGCTCCTCCATCACCTGGACCTTCTACAAGGGGGGCCGCTACACTGTGGAGGTCAGCGGGGGGCGGGTGGAGGCGGCCTCAGACAAAGCCAGCCGCATGTCCGTCACGTCCAGCTGCTCCCTGCGCCTCCGCAGCCTGCGGGTGGAGGACGCCGGCTCCTACGTCTGCAACAAGGACAACAAGTTTGTGACTGACGTGTACCTGTCGCTCCTCTCCATCGGCTCGCAGTCCGCCATCAGTGAGCTGCGGCCGGGAGGACGCCTCGTCCTGAGCTGCCTCCTCTTCACTTTCTACGACGCAGGCAGCTGCAAGTCGTACTCCAGCGGCCTGTTCAGCCTCCAGTGGGCGGCGGAGGACGGAACCGTGCTGACCAACGGCAGCAGGTCCACAAACACCCTCTTGTGTCTCTTTTTTAATCTCTTTTTTAGTCCAGTTTTTTATTTGTGTTTTTATTTTACAGTATAAATAATTACATAGCATGTTTTTATTTTTTCTGCCAAAAAGTCAACATTTATTCCTCATAACCCTGACACATTAATTTCAGGAAATTATTATTATTATTAGTCAGAATTTATTTAATCAATTTTTTACATATTTTTTAAATTTTTTTTAAATATTTTTTATGTATTTTTTACAGCATATATGACTACAAATTATAATTTATATTATATATATATATATATATATGTATATATATATATATATAAATTATAATTTAAACATATATATCCACAGAAGGCTAATTTTCCTCCTCTACATTTAAAATGTTTTGGTCTCTACATTTTAATTGAATGACAGAAAAAATTGTCATCTCTAAATTTAAATGAGTTGTTTCTCTTTTAAAATGTTAATATTTCTATTTATTCGAACTGCTGTGAATGCGTCACAAATGTCTCCTGGTCAGTTTGTGGTTGTGATCTATTTAATCTGACTAACAGTTAAACTCCTCCTGCAGGTACCAGCTGACACACACTCGCTGCAACATCACCCTGGTCACTGAACTGCAGGTGGAGGACAACAACAGGAAGTGGAGGTGTCAGGTGAACACAACAGAAGACAGCAGAGACACGTTCCTGGACTTCACCTCTGCCTTCCTGCTGCAGCAGAGCGCCGCCGAGCAGAGCCGGCAGCCGGCTGTCACGGTGGAGTGTCCGGTCCAGCTGCCCTTCAGCCGCATCGTGCTGTGCGCTGCTCTGCCTCTCATGGTGGTCGCAGTGGGGGTGTTCACCTGGAGGCTGGACCGCAAGAGGGCGGCCTCCACCACCACCGAGCTCCAGGAGGTCCACTGACTGAACTGATCCTGTTCCATCACAGGAACAAACTCCTTTAGGCCATCGATGAGGCAAAAACAAAGTCCCAATGACATGTGACAAAATCTGTTTGATGGAAAAATACACACAGGACATATAAGGGCAGGACGGATACACACTGTCTGGTTTTAGTAGCTGTGTGTGTGTCTTTGTCACATTGAGGTATATTTATGTTTTTATTTTAAACTGCTGTCAGTCGCAGAATGTTTGGTGTGTCTTTAAACAATTATTAATTATGAATGAAACAAGTGATGTCAAATTTTGCATACAGCTAAAAAATGATTCAGCTCATTGATTTATTTTGATTGATTTTTCTTGTGAAACATTTGAACAGCTTTTCTCATAATAATTCTGGACTTGGGGTGGTGGGTCGTTGGAGGAGACATTAGAAGACAGAAGACATCAGATGTCAGCAGGACCACTGAGACCCCCGTGTGGACATATTTCACTTTGTTTATGGTATTTTAATAAAGATGGATATCAGTGTGATTTTTAAAGGTTTTAATGAAATATGTGAAAAAATAAACGTTAATACAGAATGCTGTCGTTTGTGTTTATTTAGTATACCTACGTTATATCCGTATTAAAACAAATCAATAATTATTGAAAGTTTACATAATTTACGAAACGCGTTTTACTCTCCGAACCGTAGCTACGGAAAGCGTGAAGGGAAGCGTCGCTGCTGGTTGTAGCTTCAGCTAGTCGTCTGTTCCTGAACATGGCGGCACACCTGAAAAAACGAGTCTACGAGGAATTTTCCAAAGTTGTGCAGGTGCGCACTTTAACCGTCGTCCCGTCGTTTAGATGTTATTTTTTAAAAAACAGGAAGCTGCGCTGGAGCGCTGAAGTAACTGGTTAGCTAATGCTAAGTGTGGCTAACAACAGCAGCAACAACAGCAGCCAGGCGCTCACAGTGACACCGGAGCTTCTATTTATATATAAAAATAAAATGTTCTGTTTGATAACAGTTTAAATTGAGGTCGGGCTGCTAGCTGTTGTTCATGTTACTACATCTTTATCTGAACTCCGGGCGAGCTAACAGCCTCAGACTGAACAAGCTAGCCACTGTTATTGTTAGCTAATTCAATTAAACTTTATTTGAATTGTAAGTTTGTGCAACACAGTTTATATTGACTTGTTAGCTTAAAGTCACCACAAAAGTGAGTGTTTATATACTTTAATTTTAGTTTACATTTCGAACTTTTTGTATTTAGCAGTTTTAGCTGCTAAAGTGTTTAGTTTTCCGCACATTCTGGATATGAGGTTAACCTGAGAAATAATTCTAGAAGAGTGTCTCAGATTGGTGCCGGTGGTTAAAAAATAGAATAATTCCAGACTAAGACCAGGTCATGTTTTATATTATTTACACTGGACAGAATAAACTGCAGGTGGATGATCTCCTTTGCTTCGTTTCCAGATTCCCCATGAAGAAGCGCCGGCTAAGAAGCTCCGTCTGTCCAAACCCAGTAAGTCTGCAGCGCTGCACATCGACCTCTGTAAAGCCACCAACTCCACCGATGCCCTGCAGTACCTGCTGCAGTTTGCTCGCAAGCCGGTGGAGGCCGAGAGCGTGGAGGGAGTGGTGAGGATCCTGCTGGAGCACTACTACAAGGTAAAGGACCACACAGAGGCCAGGACGATGAATAATCCAGCACTCGAGATTATTGTAAATTATTGTAGATGATTTATTGATTCAACTTGGGCTGAGCTCAGATTCTTCTCTTTTGTCTTCCAGGAGACAGATAACTCTGTGAGGCTGAAGATCGCCTCTCTGCTGGGTCTGCTCTCCAAAACACAGGGCTTCAGCCCCGACTGCATCGTGGACGATGCCATTAGCACACTTGGCAACGAGAGTAAGACACATACACAAAGTACTTTTAGGTCATTCTGTGTGGAATCATCCAGCTTAAGGCACAACATGGTTGTACACACATGTAGCATCATGACAGAACTCGGAGAAAAATCAAAATATGGGAAAATGTTACCACACTAAAAAAAATCACAACTTAAAAAACTAAGCTTAGCACCAAAATCATAACTGACGCCACATCATGCTGAGATAGGTGGGATCATGTGGTACAAATATGATGGAGCTGGATTACTTTTAACATGGTCAAATGTGGCTTTGATCAAAAAACGACATAGGAAAACACCTCCTGTGGCATTTCTTTACAAGATATAAACATACTGCTGGTACTTCCAGGTACACACATATCACCACTATAACTGTACAAAACATCAGCTCTCCGTCTTTCATATTCACAGAGCAGTGATGCAGAGAAGTTGGACAAATATTTGCGTTGATTGGTTTTAGGCCATATTTAGCCATTGATCATGCCCAAACTATTGGAGATAGGAAAACTTCTATGGGAAAAGTTAACCCTGTGCAACAAACACAAGATTCCTACATGCAACTGAGGCCGTGCAGTAAAAGCTTAAACTTGGCCGAAAGGGCCACACTAACAGACCTAAAGCTCTGGGTTTCCCCATGATATTGATAGATGTACATCAGTGGGGTCATCCATCAGCCCTGGATGATTTCACACGGAATGACCCTTTTTAATTTGACCTATTTAAAAATGTGCAGTAAAATTACACAGTTTGGTTATTTTTTATTTTCTTCTCTTTGTGACCAGAGTCTCATCAAGTCCTCGCGCAGCTGCTGGACACTCTGCTGGTCATTGGTACACAACTACCTGAGAGTCCTACAGTCAGACTGAGGCTCATAGAGGTGGCATACAAGGTAACACACACACACACACACACACTGCTCATCATCACATGGGTACAAACCCAGCAGGACTTCATGCACAAAGCAACAAAACCCTTGTGTTTTTTTACATCCAGCATTTGTCTGATACATACTTTGGAGTGAGGAACAAGTGTCTGCAGCTGTTGGGTTGTCTCGGCATGGTGGACGCTCCACTGGCAAAAGACAGTGAGGCACCGGGCACGTCGTTAGGTCAGTCTGCACCTCAACACATTTTACTGATTTATGCATCATCATTGTGTTTTAATGTTGTGGTGTTGCATATTTTTCCATCTTGTTCAGGAGGCGTGAAGGACGTCCAGAGTATTATCAGCAACTACTTTGGAGACCAGGACCCCAGAGTCCGCACCGCAGCCATCAAAGCCATGGTAGGACACCACAAACGGCACCACACCTTTTACCTGTGCCACGGTGATGCATTCAGGGACCACAGTCAGTGAACAGTGAGACAGCCTAGTCTGATGTCATTCTCTGTGTCGCTGTGTGTTTTCCAGCTGCAGCTGCATGAGAGGGGAATGAAGACTCATCAGATCATTTATGACCAGGTAGAGAAATAAATAACAGCAACGTGTGGGTGCTGTTTTGGGGATTTTGAGGTATGTGCATGCTCAGATGTAAATATATTTGTGTGTGTGTGTGTGCGTGCACAGGCCTGCCGGTTGCTGTCAGATGACTATGAGCAGGTGCGCTCGGCAGCGGTGCAGATGGTCTGGGTGCTCAGCCAGCTCTACCCAGAGAGGTGAAAGTCTCAGATAATCAGAGGGACTTTCTGTCAGCGTCTGTAGACGCGTCTGACTCTTTTCTTTTTATCCAATCAGCATCGTGCCCATCCCATCATCCAATGAGGAGATCCGGCTGGTTGATGATGCTTTTGGGAAGATCAGCCACATGGTCAGCGATGGTTCCTGGATGGTGCGGGTGCAGGCCGCCAAAACACTGGTGAGGGCACAGAGTACAGGTCTTTGTGTTGCTGCTCTCTCAGTCGGGTTGTTGCCTCTGTGCTTGTTGTTTTCCACTGTCCTCTTAATGACTCTTTTTTTTGGTTGTTTTTAAGGGTTCCATGCTGCAGGTCAGCCCTCACTTTCTGGAGCAGACGCTGGATAAGAAGCTGATGTCTGATCTCAGAGTGAGTGATTCATAAGATGACTGCTGTTTGACGCATTAATCAGCACAGCCCCTCACTGCCTCTTTGTTTCTCCCGTGTGTGTCCAGAGGAAGCGTACAGCCCACGAACGGGCCAAGGAGCTCTTTGCTTCGGGAGAGTTCTCCTCCGGCAGGAAGTGGGCTGATGACGCCCCGAAGGAGAAACTGGACACCAACACTGTCAACCTCATCGCCTCAGGCGCCTGCGGGGCATTCGTTCACGGCCTGGAAGACGAGATGTTCGGTATGAGAAGGTGTAAACAAAGAAATGATGTTCAGACTCAGGACCAGGCCCTGTTTTTATGTCATCTCATTCATCTCCTTTCTTCTCTTGTCTGTTGCTTTTATCAGGATTTAAAACATTTTTCTTCATCAGTGCGGTATCTGACTTCAGTGCTGCTCTGCTCTGTCTGAATCTTTTTCCAGAGGTGCGGATCGCAGCGGTGGAGGCGTTGTGTCAGCTTGCTCGATCCTCTCCAAGCTTTGCTGAAAAGTGTCTTGACTTCCTGGTCGACATGTTTAACGATGAGATCGAGGAAGTGAGGCTGCAGTCCATCCACGTTCTTAGAGAAATCTCCATGCACATCACACTCAGAGAGGACCAACTGGACACTGTGCTGGCTGTGTTAGAGGTACAGAAACGGTCTTTAATCCCAAACCCTAACCCATGTCTCTGTGTTTCTCTGCTCTGACGAGGTCACTGTCTATGTTCAGGACTCGTCTCGTGACATCAGAGAAGCTCTGCATGAATTACTTTGCTACACCAACGTCTCCACCAAAGAGTGCATCCAGCTGGCTCTGCTGGAGCTGCTGAAGAACCTCAACAAGTATCCCACCGACCGCAACTCTGTCTGGAAGTAAGTCTCAGGGTTCCTGCTGGTGCTTGAAATCCTGGAAAATACATGGGTTAGAGTTAGGAAGGTCGCGGAGTTGTGGTTCAATGAGTGGTTTCATTCGGCTCACTGAGATTAGAATCAGAATCGTGTTTATTGCCATGTAAGTCAAGGGGGTTCACATTACTAGGAATTTGCCTTAGTGATTGGTGCATACAAAGAACATATAATAATTAACATGAAATAAGATAAACGGATACGGAAATGTCTCACTTATGGCTCTACGCCTCATGACGGCCAAGATGCCCTAGCTCTGCATTAGGGTTAGGGTCAAAACTAGGGTTAGGAATAGTGAGTTTCGTGAAAAAATACTGCAGAATTATGAAGAAATGAAACTAAAATGCAATTTTTTGAGAAATTCTGCATTTTTAAAAAATCACTATAAATAATCCATAAAAGCTGTAGCAGATATTTCATTGGATTATTGTTAAAGGCCTCCGCTATCACCACAGTGAGTTTCGTGAAAAAAATACTGCAGGATTATGGAGGAATGAAAGGTCAAATTGGCACTAAAATCCAATTTTTTTTTTAAATTTAGCATTTTTAAAAAATCACTATAAATAATTCATAAAAGCTGCAGCAGATATTTCACTGGATTATTGTTAAAGAAGGCCTACGCTATCACCACAGTGAGTTTCGTGAAAAAATTCTGCAGGAGTATGGAGAAATGAAAGATTAAATTGGCACTAAAATTCGAATTTTTGAGAAATTCTGCATTTTTAAAAAATCACTATAAATAATTCATAAAAGCTGCAGCAGATATTTCCCTGGATTATTGTTAAAGAAGGCCTCCGCTATCACCACAGTGAGTTTCGTGAAAATATACTGCAGGATTATGGAGAAATGAAAGGTCAAATTGGCACGAAAATCCGAATGTTTTGAGAAATTCTGCATTTTTAAAAAATCCCGAAATAATCCATAAAAGCTGCAGCATATATTTCACTGGATTATTATTGAGGAATGCCTCCTCTATCACCACAGTGAGTTTCATGATAAAATTCTGCAGGAGTATGGAGAAATGAAAGATTAAATTGGCACTAAAATTCGAATTTTTGAGAAATTCTGCATTTTTAAAAAATCACTATAAATAATTCATAAAAGCTGCAGCAGATATTTCACTGTATTCTTATTGAGGAAGGCCTCCGCTATCACCACAGTGAGTTTCATGAAAAGATTCTGCAGGAGTATGGAGAAATGAAAGATTAAATTTGCACTAAAATTAAAATTTTTTAAGAAATTCTGCATTTTTAAAAAATCACTATAAATAATCCATAAAAGATGCAGCAGATATTTCACTGGATTATTGTTAAAGAATGCTTCCACTATTACCACAGTGAGTTTCGTGAAAAAATACTGCAGGATTATGGAGAAACGAAAGATTAAATTGGCACTAAAATTCGAATTTTTGAGAAATTCTGCATTTTTAAAAAATCACTATAAATAATCCATAAAAGCTGCAGCAGATATTTCACTGGATTATTGTTAAAGAATGCCTCCACTATTACCACAGTGAGTTTCGTGAAAAAATACTGCAGGATTATGGAGAAATGAAAGGTCAAATTGGCACTAAAATTCGGATTTTTTGAGAAATTCTGCATTTTAAAAAAATCACTATAAATAATCCATAAAAGCTGCAGCAAATATTTCACTGGATTATTGTTAAAGAAGGCCTCCGCTATCACCACAGTGAGTTTCGTGAAAAAATACTGCAGGAGTATGGAGGAATGAAAGGTTACATTGGCACTAAAAATCAAATTTTTTGAGAAATTCTGCATTTTTTAAAAAATCACTATAAATAATCCATAAAATCTGCAGCAAATATTTCACTGGATTATTGTTAAAGAAGGCCTCCGCTATCACCACAGTGAGTTTCATGACAACATTCTGCAGGAGTATGGAGAAATGAAAGCTTAAATTGGCACTAAAATTCAAATTTTTGAGAAATTCTGCATTTTTTAAAAATCACTATAAATAATTCATAAAAGCTGCAGCAGATATTTCACTGGATTATTGTTAAAGAATGCCTCCTCTATCACCACAGTGAGTCTTGTGAAAAAATACTGCAGGATTATGGAGAAAGTAAATGTCAAATTGGCACTAAAAATCAAATTTTTTGAGAAATTCTGCATTTTTTAAAAAATCACTATAAATAATCCATAAAAGCTGTAGCAGATATTTCACTGGATTATTGTCGAGGAAGACCTCCGCTATCACCACAGTGAGTTTCATGACAAAATTCTGCAGGAGTATGGAGAAATGAAAGCTTAAATTGGCACTAAAATTCAAATTTTTGAGAAATTCTGCATTTTTAAAAAATCACTATAAATAATTCATAAAAGCTGCAGCAGATACTTCACTGGATTATTGTTAAAGAAGGCCTCCGCTATCACCACAGTGAGTTTCGTGAAAATATAGTGCAGGATTATGGAGAAATGAAAGGTCAAATTGGCACTAAAATTCAAATTTTTGAGAAATTCTGCATTTTTAAAAAATCACTATAAATAATCCATAAAAGCTGCAGCAGATATTTCACTGGATTATTGTTAAAGAAGGCCTCCGCTATCACCACAGTGAGTTTCATGAAAAAATTCTGCAGGATTATGGAGAAATGAAAGATTAAATTTGCACTAAAATTCAAATTTTTGAGAAATTCTGCATTTTTAAAAAATCAGTATAAATAATTCATAAAAGCTGCAGCAGATATTTCCCTGGATTATTGTTAAAGAAGGCCTCCGCTATCACCACAGTGAGTTTCGTGAAAATATAGTGCAGGATTATGGAGAAATGAAAGGTCAAATTGGCACTAAAATTCAAATTTTTGAGAAATTCTGCATTTTTAAAAAATCACTATAAATAATCCATAAAAGCTGCAGCAGATATTTCACTGGATTATTGTTAAAGAAGGCCTCCTCTATCACCACAGTGAGTTTCATGAAAAAATACTGCAGGAGTATGGAGGAATGAAAGGTTAAATTGGCATGAAAATCCGAATTTTTTGAGAAATTCTGCATATTTAAAAAATCACTATAAATAATCCATAAAAGCTGTAGCAGATATTTCACTGGATTATTGTCGAGGAAGACCTCCGCTATCACCACAGTGAGTTTCATGACAAAATTCTGCAGGAGTATGGAGAAATGAAAGCTTAAATTGGCACTAAAATTCAAATTTTTGAGGAATTCTGCATTTTTAAAAAATCACTATAAATAATTCATAAAAGCTGCAGCAGATACTTCACTGGATTATTGTTAAAGAATGCCTCCACTATTACCACAGTGAGTTTCGTGAAAAAATACTGCAGGATTATGGAGAAATGAAAGGTCAAATTGGCACTAAAATTCGAATTTTTTGAGAAATTCTGCATTTTTAAAAAATCACTATAAATAATCCATAAAAGCTGCAGCAGATATTTCACTGGATTATTGTTAAAGAAGGCCTCCGCTATCACCACAGTGAGTTTCATGAAAAAATTCTGCAGGATTATGGAGAAATGAAAGGTCAAATTGGCACTAAAATTCGAATTTTTTGAGAAATTCTGCATTTTTAAAAAATCACTATAAATAATCCATAAAAGCTGCAGCAGATATTTCACTGGATTATTGTTAAAGAAGGCCTCCGCTATCACCACAGTGAGTTTCATGAAAAAATTCTGCAGGATTATGGAGAAATGAAAGATTAAATTTGCACTAAAATTCAACTTTTTGAGAAATTCTGCATTTTTAAAAAATCACTATAAATAATTCATAAAAGCTGCAGCAGATATTTCCTTGGATTATTGTTAAAGAAGGCCTCCGCTATCACCACAGTGAGTTTCGTGAAAATATACTGCAGGATTATGGAGAAATGAAAGGTCAAATTGGCACGAAAATCCGAATTTTTTGAGAAATTCTGCATTTTTAAAAAATCACTATAAATAATTCATAAAAGCTGTAGCAGATATTTCACTGTTTTATTGTTGAAGCATGCCTCCTCTATCACCACAGTGAGTTTCGTGAAAATATACTGCAGGATTATGGAGAAATGAAAGGTTAAATTGGCACTAAAATCCGAATTTTTTGAGAAATTCTGCATATTTAAAAAATCACTATAAATAATCCATAAAAGCTGTAGCAGATATTTCACTGGATTATTGTCGAGGAAGACCTCCGCTATCACCACAGTGAGTTTCATGACAAAATTCTGCAGGAGTATGGAGAAATGAAAGCTTAAATTGGCACTAAAATTCAAATTTTTGAGAAATTCTGCATTTTTAAAAAATCACTATAAATAATCCATAAAAGCTGCAGCTTTGTTTATACAGAAGTACTGAAGCTTTTGTTTGGATCTAAACTGTCCATGGAC
>NC_041033.1:22163593-22200144 GCF_900634625.1 Parambassis ranga
TTTTCAAAAACAAACACTTGTAAAATGTGTGTGATCTGCTGTCCAATAAACTGAAGCTTTCTGTAGTGCGTCTCCACCTTAAACTTTATCAGATGTGTTTTCCTAAACCAGCGCCGCGGGCAGCCTGTGGCTGCAATGAACTCTAACACAGTGTCTGGCTGCTGGGTACATACAGTAAATATGGGAAGAAACTATACATACGTTTGTTGGTAAGGCAGCCACGGCAGGTTAGCAGGTGGAGTGGAAGACCCCGCCCACTTTGGCACCCTGTCCGGCCAGTTTGTTGTATTCGGCGACGGCCTTCTCCGTCTGTAGGACTCGGACGTCGACGCCTTTCTGCTTCACAAAGTCCAGAGTGGCAGACGGAACCTGAGGGACGACACGGCGGCATGAAGGTGCAAGACAGAGCAGAGGTCTCAGTCTGAAGGGGCAGAGCTCCCTCACAGTCAGGTTCAGAGTAAAAATGTTTCTGACTACAGTGGGTTGTTTTTGTTTGTTTTACCTGCAGAGCCTCGCTCATGCCTCTGCCGATGATCAGCAGCTCCACTCCCTTCTTCAGCACTTCCTCCAGATCAGCAGGCTGCACTCCAGGGTAGTGCTGCAGGCAGCGAAGGCGAAACAAAGAACCATCAGTTCAGTCGCCACAACATGCATGTCTGTTGTCTGTAAGAAATGCGCTCACATCAGTTCCAGTCTCCCTCCAGTCCCAGGTCCGGCTGCCTCCAGGCCAAACTTTACAGTCCTTGTAGTTGGAGGAGCATCCCTTCACCTTCATGTGGCCCCAGGAGAGAGAGGCGATCTCCGGAGAGGACATGGTTACCTGCTGTGGGACAGGAAAGAGACGATCGTGCAGCCTTTAACAAAGAAGACATTTGAATCAGATGTCCTCTCACATTCTCTTCAGGACTAACCTGTAGTGTGAGTGCTGCTGGAGGCTTCATTTTCCCTCTGGATTAATAAAGTATCTCTCTTAATCCAACTCATCACAACCCTAATCTGTCACAACAACAAACCCTTTCAGCTGTTTTCTGATTCAAAATAATTACCTGACAGCAACACCGAACAGATTAAAGTGTAACACACACACACACACACACACACAGAGTAAAGTGCAAACTAAAGCCTTCCGCTGCCAGTTCTGCTGTTCTTCATATGAGCCAGATCTATTTTTGTACCGGTCACAGATCGACTCAAAGTCCAAACTCCAAACTAATAAAATAAGTGTGTCAGATTCTGCTGCTATTTAAAAACCATTAGAAGAAGACAAGCTGCAGACAGAAGTTCATTAACATCATTCATAAAGCCTGCAGGTGCAGGCCTGACTGAACATCAGCTGACTGAACAGTGAACATGTTCTTCCACCTGAGTCCTAACCCGACAACATTACAGGATTTTAAAGTGAGACACACCGGGTGGAAATGCTCTAAATCCACATTTTACTGTGTCTGTGAAAGCAGCAGAATGATGGGCGCGGTGTGAGCTGCTATTCATCAGAATTTCCTGATTTGTTGTCACGCACAGAGCTTCACAGAAGGTCTACACACGTGTGACAGAACCCCAGCATGAAGACCTGATCCTGGCCAACAGTCTCAAACAGAAGGGGGGGTTAGGCTAACCGAGCTACCGCAGACAAACAAAATAAACTCAACTAAACTCAACTTGTATTAATTTTCAAAACTCATCTTTGCATCAATACTTCTTCGTCTCTTTCTGACTGCGCACCTGTTTGCTGTTAGCTGCTAACAGTTTGTTTGTTCGTTGCTAGCTGCTAGCAGCGAACCTACCGTTAAACTTTAGCTAGCTAGCCTCAGTTTAAGCTCAAATGACGCAAATTGTAACTCAAACATCGAGAACTCACGAACTTAAATACTTCACATAATTTAAAAGCTTAAGAAAAGAAGAAATAAGAAGGTTATAAAGTAAATAAAGTTTAGCAAACTATGCAGGTAGCTCACCTTAACCCACAGCGTCTGCGCAGCATGAGTACGGAAGCCCAAAAGAGTCAAAACTAATTTTTGCTCCTTTTACTGTAAGAAGCGCCCCCTGGTGGCCTTCGGTGAGAACTGAGCTACAGCTAATCCCCACTGTAATATTCATAGTGACAATAACATTATTGATTATTGATTGATATTAATAAGAAAACGTATTTATTTGACAGCTGCAGACACATGTAATGTTTTACTGCACCAAACGTCAACAATAGAAACGTTTGTCTTTACACATTGCACAAAAACGTGACCCCAACAACTCCTATGAAAAATAACACACACACCACGAAGACGTTAACACTGCACTGACTACAGATTAAAAAAGCTCCACAGGCAGTCCGAAGATGAAACACTGACACATGTCTGTAGTGCGGTGAGACGTGTTAATCCCTGAGATTTCCCCAAAAATCTGTAAACCCTGGCAGAAGGATTAAACCCCTTAAAGTAGCTCTTTGCCCTCAGCTATTGTGATTTATGTCGTTTAGACAGCGAACACATTGTACCTTAAAACACAGATCACCGTCATAGAAAGCTTCAGGCAGAGCACCCGTCAGCTGCTCAGACCTGCAGCATCAACATCGCCCTGAAATGTGACGGACAATCTCATAAACATCAGAAAGACATTCTCCCAAAAAAAAAAAACAAGAAGCAGTGCAAACGAGGACAGCATGTTTACACAGGTTCATACGTCATGTGATACTTTCACCCAATCAGAAGCCTCCCGCATTCACAGGAGGAAAGAAAAAGGAAGCAGCGTTGTTCTGACTGAAATAATAATCAAATAAAAACCAGGTCCAGTTTGTTACAGATCCTTATTGTAAAGATAACAGAAAGAGAAAGATTTTCATTTGTTGATGTATTTCTCTCGGCAAGTTTAAAGAGGAGAAAGTTTTCAAATAAAACAAAAAAAAATGCTTCATTAAAAATAGAGAGAGACATGAAGAAGGTAAAGACCCTGGAGATAACAGAACAATATCTGAGTGTATGATTAATTACCATGAGAATTCTGAGATGATCATTTCTGAGATATAAAAACTCGTCTGGATCTCAGACTGCGTACAGAGCGTCTGCATCAGCCCGAGCGTGTGACACGTCGTCTACAGCAGCTCTGTGATGAGAGTTTTTTCTCTGACGTCCTCAGAAAAAGTTTTTTTTTCCTTGTGAATGAAATAAAAACACACGTACATCTGCAGATACATCACTTTTCTCTGAAACCACTCCACTGCACATCAGCTGCATGGATCACATGACCAGACGTGTCAAATCACAGAAAAGTCCCGGCTGTCACCTCGCCGCGCGCCTCGCTCAGCTGTCAGCATCATGTGGTTAAAGTGTGACCACAGCAGAGTCGGTGAGCCCTCAGCTGTGGCTGTCAGGCAAACGTCCAGCAGCTGTCAGTGTTATGTCGTACCGACTGTTGCTATGGAAGGTTTCTACTGTGTGATGAGGGCGACGCGCCGTCACTGGGGCGACGTGAACCGCTTCAGAGCGACGGGTCCTGGACGTCAGAGGGTTAATCACTATAAAGATCAGGGCTCTTTGTAAAAAACGGACCAGAAAGAAAACATTCACATCACCTCCTGACACCATGACGACATCACATCCCATAATTCACAGGGGTGATCAGCTGTAGTGTTTCAAGTATCATCGACAGAAATAAAATACATTTCATCCGCCGGAGCTGCTCCAGCGTTCAGCTTCCTCGTCTCTGCACCGTACATCCAGCTCCTCCATGAATCTGAGCTTTGACCGCCGTGGCTCCAGCTCAGCCGCTCACATCGCTCGCTGCCGGACGGTTCCTCCATCACTGCCTCTACTTCCTGTTACATCGTTGTTTCCTGGCAACAAGGGAGCGAGTTCTGAAAACACACAACATGTTTATCACCCAGTGAAGAAGTAGCAGTTTTGTGTGGACGTTAGCCTCCCACCTCAGAAGCTGGTTAGCCTAGCTTAGCATCAGGTCAGGTAACTTTATCTGTGTTCTCACCTTTCATCTCCGTCTCCGTCCTCCTGTCGTTTCCTGTTGTGGACTCTGAGCAGCTGTTATGAGCGGCTCCAGCGCCGGCTGCCGTTTCTGTCGTATTCATTATCACTTGATCCAGTTTGGCGGCAGCAGCCGTTGGTTTGTTTCCGTCCACGCTGTCCATCTTCACCGTGCAGAGCGTCTGCAGCAGGCCCAGGGCGTCGAAGTTTTCCCCGGAGCACTCGCCCCGCCGCCTCAACAGCTCCAGCACCTGCCAGCAGAAAACCAGAAGAATGAAATCCTCTTCCAGGTGGTACATCTGCAGACGACACCGCGCTAAATCGTAAACAGGAAGTCCGCGCACGCCAACGCACCTTGATATATTTGTAGGACTTGAGCTCACTGATGTTCTCCTCCAGGAAGAGCAGGTACAGAGACAGATCGTCCCATTGGCCGCCGGGCGTGGGCAGGACGCTCACGGTGGGCAGCGATTGGTACGTTTCCAGGAAGCTTGCGTATCCGTGACAGAGGAGGGGGCGGAGACCGGCGTAGATGACCACCGGAATCAATGCGATGAACAGCACCAGGTTCACGAGGCTGGACGGGTTAAACAAAGAGAGGGCGCCCGGTTTCACAACATGATCCACAAACAGCTTCCAGCATGACTCTGTGCAGGAAAGTACCTGAGCAGCGAGAAGACGCCCACAGCGATGAGCTTACACTGCACCTTGTCGGGGACGGCGGGGTCGGAGTCGAGCAGGCCGACGCGCAGCTTGCAGCCAAACTCGTCCGTGACGGAGGCCAGGCGGAGGTAGTAACCCAGGTAGATGCAGGCGCACACCAGGGTGATCAGAGTCAGGACGCGACACACCAGGTAGTAGACCAGCAGCTGCCGCGAGCAGCGCTTGGTCATCAGAAACTTCTCCACCAGCGGGTAGTTAAAGAAGCCCTCAGTGGGGTCACTGAGCAGAGAGGGAGGAAGAAGAGTCCACGTCATGTCAGAGGTCTGACGGGGTGAGCACACAGACCCTGAAGACCTACCTCTCTGCGTTCAGCACCCCCGATGTCGCCATACGTTTGGCCAGAGTGACCGCCCGGTTGTAGCACCGGTCCAGCTCCTCCATGATGAAGCCGAGGTCCGACTGCAGGAGGGGCGCCGCGGAGAACCTCCAGAACAGTGCCGGGGTGTACATGAGCACAGCCACCAGGAGCAGGATGTACGGGAAGAACTGCAGGAAGAGACAGGACAGGGATCAACGTTCAGACCTGATCAGAGGCCTCTGAGCTCTCCGAGGCCTCCGAGGCCTCTGTGGTCTCTGAGGCCTCTGTGGTCTCTGAGGCCTCTGTGGTCTCCGAGGCCTCTGTGGTCTCCGAGGCCTCTGAGCTCTCCGAGAACACTCATAAAGACACAAAGCCAGATTAGTGCGGGATCATTATTCTCAATGAGGCGACTTAGAAACTGACTAAACTTGATTTTAACCCTTTCACTGACGGGCGTCTCTGCAACTAGAAGGTGTGTGTGTGTTTTACTAGCAGAAAGCCGAGACAAAAGTCCTTCACTGTAGCTGAGTGTGTGTGTGTGTGTGTGTGTGTGTGTGTGTGTACCTTGTGCAGCCACAGAGGTTCAGTGTGTGTGTTGACGGCCGCCCAGCAGTATGAATCCACATACGCAGCCTGCCTCCAGGAGAAGTTAGTGGGAGAAAAACAGCTGATCTGAGTCCCTGAGAGACAGAGGAGCAGTCAGACCCTGTTTGTTTATGTAAAGACTGAATTTTTTGAAATCTTATTTTGTCTGAATCCTTCTTCACACTCACCGACGGAGACTTCCTGAGCGAAGGCCAGAGAGATGAGGAGGAGGGGCAGCCCCACCGCCACGCAGGTCACCATCTTGTCCACGGCCAGCTCGGCGCGGACGCTGCGGTATCGAGCCTGGGTCGGGTCCTTCAGCAGGAAGTCGCTGAACACGTACTCTGTTGCCACGTGAGCGATGGCCATGTCTCACCTACACCACCAGACACACAGACACACACAGACACACAGAGAGACACACAGAGACACACAGACACACACAGACACACAGAGAGACACACAGAGAGACACACACAGACACACACACAGACACACACACACACAGAGACACACACACACACACAGAGACACACAGACACACACAGACACACACACAGACACACAGACACACACAGACACACAGAGACACACACAGAGACACACACAGACACACACACAGACACACACACAGACACACACAGACACAGAGACACACACAGACACACACACAGACACAACACACAGACACACACACACAGAGACACACACAGACACACAGACACACACACACACAGAGACACACACACACACAGACAGAGACACACAGACACACACAGACAGAGACACACAGACACACACGCAGACACACACACACAGAGACACACAGAGACACACACACACAGACACACACGCAGAGACACACACACAGAGACCCACAGAGACACACAGACACACACAGACACACACAGACACACACACAGACACACACAGACACACACACAGACACACACAGACACACACACACAGACACACACACACACACACAGACACACACACACACAGACACACAGAGACACACAGAGACACACACAGACACACAGACACACACACACACAGACACACAGAGACACACAGACACACACACAGACACACACAGACACACACAGACACACACACACACACAGGTTTATAAAGTTTCCTTAATGCTCAGTTTTTTTGACAGGCAAATGTGAAGAATGCAAAAGAAGCCTGGAGCTGAGGACATCAGCTGCTTTAACCGAGCGCAGCATCAAACATCATGAGTTCAGTGTGTGTAACTCTCTATTAAAACACACAGCACTGAACATTCTCACTGTCTTCTCATTGGAGGTGATGATCAAGACGATCGTCCTGCAGACGGCTGAAGTATCGACACGTCTGAATCCAAAAAGTGATCTGTGCACACTTCAGTTACCAGCTGACATACATGATGTTGTTTGTGGTGCGTTCACACAGGCCTGTGAGGCGTTCAGAGCATCTGGATGCAGCTGTAACTTTCCAGCTGGTGAGGCTGATCTGACCATTTGCACTAAAGGATGAGGTGAAAGAGTTCCAAAGGGGTCCCCTGACTACAAGACCTTCCTACAGATTCTCATGACTCTGTTGTGTAGACCGTTCCCTTTGGTTTGCCAGCAGCAGCTCTGGTCTCTCACCACCTCAGCATTAAACAGCAGTAAACAGAAATCTGAGGCTGAAAATAACTCGTGACTCGAGTCTGGGCTGCAGCTGATGCCACTGTCCGCTGTTTATTACGACCTTTGTCAAGCCACACTCTGTGTGTGTGTGTGTGTGTGTGTGTATCTTCACTCATCACTGCTCTGTGACGTATACTTCAATGAACCCACAGAGAACTCCATTAATACCTCATAATACCTGGATTAAACCGGCGGAATGAACTTGAACTTACCTACAGTTCTTCTCCCGCTCAGTGATGATTGATCAATAAAGTGTCATGGCGGGCTGATTGGGACGCTGTAGCTGCGGGTAATCGGCCTCTCCAGCTGTTGGAAGCTGTTTTCCGGGACGGCGGCGCGGCGTCAACACACGAACAATAAGCACAACTTTCGAAAGCGTCTCCTCCTTCCTGTCAGACACTCCACTCCTTCCGCCCTTCTTAAAAACATGGCGCGTTCACGGGCCTTCAGAAAACTCAGATTTCCCAGTTTTGAGCGCTGCCTTCACATGCAGCTCGAACGTTTGTGATCTGGAGCGAGAACTAGAGAATGCGGATGAATAGATTCATCCGCTAACAATTCAGTTGGTTAAATAAAGTTAATCGATTTTAATTCATTTAACGTGGCAGTAAAATGTTCATTCTTCCCTTGTTTAGAGACACAGTGTTGCCTTTTCCAACGGTCCGTAAACGCACCATCCTCCAGGGTAGCGTGACTGTCTGCGCAGCATGCAGCAGCAATGTGGCACAGAATGTTTTATAAACACACGGAGAAAGTAAAACACGAGGAATAAGAAATCAGTGTCGTGCTCCTGGATTACGTCAGATTGAGTGGAGTGGGATTACACGGGGGGCAATCTGGTTCGTTCTGGAAACATTTGAGGAATTAAAAAAAAAAACCCATTTTGAATTGTTGATGTTGGTCTATCGCGATGGATTGTGGGCTTTCTCGCTCTGCCCTCAGTGGTCCTCCCAAACTTCTCACAGCTTCGTCAAGATGCAATCAACGCACCGGAAATGAGTGGAAACGATACAAAACATTTAAATAGTGAAACCGAAACAAAGTGAATTACTCAAATATGAGACTCTTTAATATTTTACAGTGTGTGAAAATGCTCTTTTAAACTTAAGGTGGTCATTTGCGTAATTTAATCTGCTGTCTTTGTGTGATAACTCCATGCAGCGCGTCCGCTTGGTGTTTTATTTTGAAAGTCCTACCGGAAGCGCGGCGCAGTCGTCCCCTGTCGCTTGACGCCGGTGGCCGCTTCACGCCCTCCATTCATTTCATTCGCACAGAGTCGCATCCCAGCAGCGAGCCCTCCCCTCCCGTTTCTCTCCGCCTGGAAAGATGGCTGCTCCGGCGGTGGTGAGAAGCTCCGGCCCGCCGCTCTGCCCGAGCTTCGCGGAGGTCTGTTCGTTCCTGGAGCGATACGGACCGACTCTGGACCTGCCCGAGATGACTTTTCCGCAGATGGAGCGGTATCTGCGGGACACGACGGCAGGTGAGGGGTCGGTGGAGGCGCTGGTGGTGAAGAAGTAGTGGTGGTGGAAAGCTGCGACACTTGAAACCGAAGGAGAAGGGGGCCAAAGCTACCACCACCACCACCACCACCATCATCACCATCATCACGGTGATGATGATGATGATGAGGATGACGAAAGGTGTTGTGTGTGTGTGTGTGTGTGTGTGTGGCCCGGAGGAGCAGCATCACTCCGGGAGAAAAGTCAAGAGAGAGGGTCCGAGCCTTCTCACCGGGTCTGTCGTTTATTCGGCCCGAGGAGAGAGAGAGAGGTTCTGGAGGAACATTTAGGAAAACACAGGCTAACAGGAAGCTAGCTCCCCGAGTGGAACACACACACTGTGGACAGTGTTGTGCTAAAGTTGGTGAAACGGATACATGCGGGAGGACAACACTCGGCTCGCCATGCTGGAGGCTTTCATTAGGTATCAGGTGACAGGTCATCGATAATGTTGTCAGAGCTGATATTGATCAGTTAAACTTGATGTGGGAGCCATGATGCAGCACTGCCACACACACACACACACACACACACACACACGCAGCTAGCTAGCTCGCTCCGGAGTGTTGTCAGGTGTAATTTTTCACCGGCCTTTCCTCTGAACGACACCGACGCCGTGTGTGTGTGTGTGCGCGTGTGTTCAGTATTGATGACGCAGATTTTATTGGGTTATCGATCAGTATTTTTTTTTCCCGCTGTCAAAAACCGTGCGCGTGATGTTAGCTTAAAAACACTGGATGTTATTTTTTTTTTCTTCCTTCTGTTGGTAGAGTGGCTGTCAAGTCTGCGCATGCGCAGTAGGAGATGTAGCTATTAGCTTACTAGTTAGCCTTAAATATTCCGTCAACTTTTAGGCAAATTACAACACGGAGCCCCGTAGTTTAATGACCACCCTGTGGGTTATTAGACACGGATGTTTCAAAGTCACATGAGAAGCTTTTTAAACCTTTATTTATTTTTTTTAGCCATTCTTATTCAACAGCTGGCTAGTCTTTAGTGACCGTTAGTTCTCGTAGATTAGCTTCTGTAGCTTATAATTAGCTAACTGAATACAACTAATATATGAGGTCCAAACTTTACGTACGTGACATGACGTCAGATTCGGGTGATTAGCAGCGTGTTGGTGTGTAATGTGACCACGTAGAATATTTCTGCTTCCCGTGACAAAGAGGAGAACTGGAATTTCCCGTACATTCAAGGGGGCCGTGACAGCCTCACACCAGACCACACAGCGTGCTCTTTAACATGTTGTTTATATATTTGGAGGCAGATCACATGACATCAGAGACAAGTCACAGTCTGATATCTGTATAAAATCAGCGACAGACCTTTATTGTGATAAATATGTTTCCTTTAAATGTAATATTTAGTGGTTAGATCTGACCCAGAGAGCAGGTCGTTAACAAGCACTAAAGAAAATTGGTTGTTATCTGGAGGCGCTCCCTTACTGTTGGGATCAGCAGGTCTGCTACAGGCTGACTTTAAAGTCGTGTTTATTCTTCTTGAGGTGTAGTGTCTGTAAGTGTCATGTGTGTTTTTCCAGTTCCCAAACCCCTCGTGGAACTCCATGTGAAGCTGCTGAGGAAACTGGGCAGGTCTGTGACTACTGACCGCTGGGAAAAGTACCTGGCTAAGGTGACGCTGCTTCTCACTGCTTAGATGAAATCAAAACGTGTTAAGTTTGTGGGTGCAGGCGGAGCACGCTGACCTTTGGACCTGACTTTCTGTAGGTTTGCCAGGAGTTGAACAGTACCTGGGCATGGGAGCTGGAACAGAAGGGCTACCAGGAGATGTCCATGGAGTGCAAGTCCAGCATCCTAAAAGTACGACACACCTCTTTTATTCAGTGACACACCTCCCATCTGTACAAACACTACATGTCTCCCCCTGTTTTCACACGTCGCCCCTCTTCAGTATCTCTGCGAGTGTCAGTTTGATGACAACCTGAAGTTCAAGATGGCGGTGAACGACGAGGACCCAGAGAAGATGCGTCTGCAGCCTGTAGGTCGGGACAAGCAGGGCTTGATGTACTGGCTTCAGCTGGACCAGGAGCAGAACATCCGAGTGTACACGGAGGAGCAGGACGACCTGGATGGATCCACCTGGAAGTGCATCGTCAGGTAGTGCTGTGGTCCGAGTGTGGGCGCAGTGGCACCAGCTGTGTGCAGAGTTAAAGCAGCCTCCGCTCTCTTCTCAGGACTCGGAATGACCTGGCCGAGGCTCTGGAGCTGCTGAAGGGCCAGGTTGATCCAAACTACATCTCAGAACGGGACCAGAATCAGGCTGGATCCAGGAGCACCAGCCCTGCAGAGAAAGATGCAGGTGTGTTGGGCAAAAGAGGAGATGCATGAAAAAATCCCAGAGGCTTAAAAATGCATGCTAGAAATCATTTTAAACCGTAAGAAGACAGTTGAAGGTTTTTTTTTTCTCATCTTTGCATAATTATCTTCAAAGAAAAAGGCCGAAGCTCATTTGGGTTTAATGTTGGTGGGAACTTTGTATTTGTCGTGTCGTTATAGCGGACGAGAGTCTTGAAAACAGCAACCCTGAACGTTCCAAGACTGCAGAGGAAGACAGTGACGAGAAGAAGGTCGACAGAGTCACAGAAGAGAAGCCCATAAAAGAAGGTCTGTAGATCCCAGGTCCAAATCCTTTTTCATGGTTTACCTGTCTGAATCTGGGCCCTCTGCACCAAAATAGTCACCAAGAGTTTTTAAGGACCGAATCGGACAGCTGCTGCTGTTAGATTGAAAGTGTGATCTTTGGCACCCACTTATCACCTGAGCAACGAGCTTTGGGATTAAAAGGAGCTACCTGAGGCACCTGAAGGAGCCCTCCACCTGCCTCAGAGCTCTGATGTCTCCTAGCGGCACCTAACACTCTGATCTGTTTTGTTTTGCAGCAGCCACACACAAGCAGCCCATCAAGCAGGAGGACACTGAAGACGAGGTGAAAGAGGAGAAGCCGGACCACAAACCGCCCGTCATCGATAACCGCGTGAGCACCATCACCACCATCATCAAGTCCGAGACGAAGGATGCCGATGCCCCAAAGAACACGGTGTCTGTCGTCATGGCACCTGGCGTGATGAAGCAGGAAGCGAACAAGGAAGAGGAAGCAGAGCGGGCGGTGGTCCGGAGCAACCAGCAGGCTAAGATACCGCTGAAGAAGAGGGAGCTGAAGCTGTCGGAGAGTTTCCATAGTAACCACCTTAACAACAGTAACAGCAGTAGTATTATAGTTTGCAACCCTTCAGTGATTCAGACCAAGGACAGTCATGGAAGAGAGGGCAAGTTACCCAACTCCTTGGTGCCGCCTGCTGGTCCGGCAGCCTCGCAGCAGCAGGCTGTGGTCACTGTGTCAAGGCAGGAGCTGACCAATGGGAGGGCCCCGCTGCTCCTGCCACACAAAGAGGGACAGAACGGCGTCATAGGTGTCATAGGTCAAGTTGGCATTGTCGGTCATGTTGGGGTCATCCGCAGCCCAGCTGAGCGTCACAGGGCCGGCGCCGCCGCCACTGAGCAGCAGGAGCAGAACGGGCCGAGTTCAGAGGAGAGAGAAGCCGGCCGGCAGTCTGTGCTGGTGAGGAAGGGGCTTCCTGAAGGAGGGACGGCACCAGCAGCCGCTGCTCCTCCTCCTCCTTCTGTAGTGACGGAGGCTCAGGCGGCTAAAACTCCACTGGCATCTTTAAACCCTGAAATTACAGAGAGAAAGGTGGATTCTGTCTGTGTTTCCTCAGCATCTCCATCTAAAGAGGAACCCAAGAGAGCAACAGCAGAAGACCAAAAGAACACGACAGAGGAGCAGTCAGAGGGAAAGGACCCCGGGCAGGGCAGTCCCCAGCAGGAGGACGATGAGGAGAGGACAGAGGCAGAAGGATTAAATAAAAGTGACCATAAAAAGACTGCAAGCACTTCAATACACCTAGAGGCAGCATCAGGCACAGTGGAGGAGCAGGACAAGGAGGAACAGGAAGAGGTCAACGGAGTGCTGGCGGCGCAGGCGAAGGAGAAGGAGGCCCGGTGTGAGTCGGAGGAGAGGCAGGTCCCCCTGGAGGAAGCCTCCTCTGAGCTGCAAAAAGAGGGAATCCGGCTGAAGATCAAGATCCCTCCTCACCGCAGGAACAAGCTGAAAGGAAAGGGGGCAAAGGAGGAGGAGAAGGAGAGAGAGCAGGAGGTGCAGGACGAAGGGAGGCTGCTGAGGAGGTCTGCCAGGATTTGTAGGTGTGTGTGTGTGAGACAAACTTTGTCCAGTGTAATCTCATCCTCATCCACTTTTAATCTGATCATAAATTCACCTCATCTTCACCTTCTTTCTTGAAGATCATCTGCTTTGCCAACCTGCAGGCCAAGCTCGAAGGCAGCCGAGAGCCAGAAGAAGAAGCCACAGAAGAAACAGGCGCTGCCGGCCAGGACGAGGGATGAAGAGGAGGAAGAGGAGGAGGAGGAGGAGGAGGAAGAGGAGGAGGGTGAAGAGGAGCAGAGCTCGGCTACAAAGAAAGACAGAAAAGCTGAACCTGCTGGACAAATGAAGAAGAGAAGGGTAAACGGCCTCTACATGTTCATTCTGTTGGAACAGACACTGTTTAAAACGATTCACTCTCCTTTTCTCTTTTTCAGGGTAAGCGGAGGCACCGCCGGCCCCGATGGTCCAACATCAGAACAAAGAGGCGCAAACTGAACGAGGGAGGGGAGGCGGAGGACAGAGGGAGGAAACAGGGGGAGGAGGACAGCGAAGCCGGCAGCGAGTCAGAGGAGGACTCCTGTAAATCAGAGGAGCTTCCCAGCGAGGACGCCTGCACTCACTGTGGCCTCCCCAACCACCCCGAACTGGTGAGTCCTCAGTCACGGTGTCCGTGGGTCACTGCTGGGAAGGAAAGCAGTATTTAAATGGCATCAATAAGAGCAGTAAGTTGCTGCACTTGGAACGAAAGCCTGATAAAGCCTCACTGTGTGCGTCACTCTGTGCGGGTCCTCAGATCCTGCTGTGCGACTCCTGCGACAGTGGATATCACACTGCGTGTCTGCGGCCGCCGCTCATGTTGATCCCGGATGGAGAGTGGTTCTGTCCACCCTGCCAACACGTAAGCTGCATGTGGACGTTATAACCCACCTCCTAAATGCTTTAATATGTATTGTTGTGCCTTCATAAGTGTTCAGTATTTTTCCTGTGCTGCTGTAAGCTACATGCTACACAAGTAGCACACAAACCATAGAAGAAGAGCTAGTAAAGACGTGTGCAGGGCTGACAGATGTGCCGTTTGTTTTTTCCCTTCAGAAGCTGCTGTGTGAGAAACTGGAGGAGCAGCTGCAGAATCTGGACAGCGCACTAAAGAAGAAAGAGCGAGCAGAGAGGAGGTAAACACAGACACACACACACACAAAGACCGACACACAAGACTGTCAGACAAACATCAAACACCTTCCTGTCCCGGTCCTGCAGGCGGGAGCGGCTGGTGTACGTGGGGATCAGTGTGGAGAACATCATTCCTGTGAGTACATCATGATGTGTTGGCTTTTCCACCAATCAGCAGGGACGTTCCCAGACCAGTTCCCAGAACAAACCTAAACCTTGTGTTTGAATTTCACCGTACAACGTTTAAAAGTTTTGTTTTGACTTGTCTGAGGAGGGAGACGAGGAGGAAGAAGAAGAAGAAGAAGAGGAGAAATCCACAAAGAAGAAAGACCCCAAGAAGAGCAAAAATCTGGGGAGGAGATCGACCAGAACCAGGAAGCACATCAGCTACAGGTGGGTGTGGCCTGCCAGCGGAAGGGGGTGGAGACACTGTGCATATTCACTGATGAATATTCAATTTAGAGTCTGAGCTGGAAGGTGTCTGAGGTTTTTGCTGGTGCGTTGCTGCAGGTTTGATGATTTCGACGATGCCATTGATGAGGCCATCGAGGAGGACATCAGGGACCTCTGTGGAGGTGAGTGGACTGTCCGAACAGCACGGACCTGATTTTAATCTGTCGGTGAAGTGCGGCGCTCTGATAATTTGCTGCTGGAGCAGGGCGCAGCAGAAACATCCTGTCAGAGGATGGCAAAGAGAGCCAGCGGGCAATCAGAAGCCAGGCTCTCGCTGCCCGGAACAGGAAGAAGCGGCGACTCAACGACCTGGAGAGCGACAGCACGGCAGCCGAGAGCGAGGACGAGTTTATGCTCAGCAACAGGTACGGCAGTTCTCCTTCCTCTCTGACCTCTCTGCCTGCTGGCTGCTTCATTCTGTCCTCCTCTTCCTCTCACAGCTCAGAGGATGAGGAATTTGGTGCGTCCGGGGGAGATGACGATGAGGAGGATGAAGAGGAAGCCATGGGAAGCGATGTGGGCAGCTGGGACGGTGAGAGCCGCCCCAAACGGGCAATTAGAGCGATGGCCAAACACAGACCGGACAAGACCCAACGCAGGGGAAGGAAACGGCTCAGGCGGCGGCGGAAACGTTCCTCTGAGGAAGAGGAGGAAGACAGTGAGGAAGAGATGGGTGAGAGATCGGATGATTTGAACTTCTACTTTGATCATTATTTGGCAGGTTATCTGAGTTGTCTCTCTCTCTCTCCCTCTACAGACTCTGATCAGTTCAGTGACATGACTGACAGCGACGATGAGAAAAAGAGGCGGGGTCTGAGGCGGGGTCAGCGCCAGCAGGTCAACTACAGAGAGACGTCCGAGTCGTCGGACAACTCTGCGGCCTCTGGCAGCAGGAAGAAGGTGAAACCCCGCGGCAGACCGCGCAAGGAGCATCTGTCCAGCGACTACAGCGACGGTCAGTCACGCCAGTTTCAAATTTCGTTCTTGTTTCTGGTCAGGAAGTGAGTTTCTGTCTTTTCCCATTAGCATCACCTTCTTCCCGAGACACAGAGGAAGAGGACTACGAAGATGAAGATGACCGAAGGAGAGCTAACAGGAGGAGAGGTGAGGACGACGACCTTCGTAGACACAGGAGAAGACAAAAGCGAAAGAGACATGAGGACGAGGACGAAGATGAAGACAGAGGGAGGCGGCTGAAGAAGAGACTGTTGGAGAAGGAGGAGGACACTCGGAGATCAAAGAGGACAGACGGAGAGGAGGAGGACATGGAGAAGATGGGCAGGGGGAAGAGGAGAGAGATGCTTTCTCAGCAGCGTCGCAAACGGCTCGCTCAGATGTTGAAGAAACGACGGCCATCGACAGAGGACGAGGATGAGACGGAGGACTCGGAGGAGTCGTCCTCTGAAGAGGATCGTCCAATCCGCAAAAGACTCAACCGCATAGACTCTGATGACGATGAAGAGGACGAGGAGGAGGAAGACGATGCAAGACAGAAGGCTAAAAAGTCTTCAGGAGGGGAGAGGAGAGCAGACATCAGAAACGACAGCGACGCTCAGGAAAAGGGGAGGGGCCAAAGCCTGTCTCCATCACATGGACATCGGACCTCCAGAGGCCTAGCGAAGCCTGGGGCTGGGAGTCCCACTGTGCCCAGGGACAGTGCAGGCAGGCAGGGCAGGCACAATGGCCCCTCACATCAAGAGGAGGAGGAAGAGGAGGAGGAGGAGGAGGAAGAGGAGGAGGAGCAGCCAGACTCATTAGACTCTGTCCAGAGCAGCATGCAGTCGTGATGGCCGTGTGTGAATAACCATCGTTTCGTTTAGTTTTTCACCCACAGACCGGCTCAGAATCTGGATCGCCTGCCCTGCTCCTCTTCCTCACTGTTGTATTGTGGTAGAGTACTTTCCACCATCATGCATCACCATCAGGTCGGTAACATCCAGCCGGACCAAACAGCAGGACTGGCAGCCATTTGGACACCATTTCCCAGAGTTCTCTCTGACAGTAGATTCAGCAGGAGTTCGTTTGTAGTGTAGCCTCTTCCTGAAGCACATCGTCATTCTCATAGCACTTCAAAGCTGCAGACAGGGAGGGAGTCGGTGCCGCAGCCAACGCCTCGGTCACACACACAGGAGGTTTTTAGGAGCCGGATGGACACAAGTGTTAGCTCCGCCCACTTCCTCTCTGCTGCCGGGTTCACGTTTGCTGTACATACTTTGCCTGCGCGCTGTCTCTTGTAAGATAATAGATGTTCTGTTCTCTTAGTCCTCTTGTAAAATATAGTGTTATATTTTCTATATGAAGGAGAGGAGGAGAGACGCTGCTGCGAGCGTCGATCGACCATCATCAGCTCGTTTAGTTTTGTGTGCGGCCTGTTGGCTGGTGTTGAAACGAGACGGGCGTGGAGCCCGTTCAGACAGCAGAGCGCTGCTTTTAACCATTTCCTGTCCTTCAGCTTGAAGTCGTTTGGAGGAGGAACAGTTGTTTTTTTTAAATGTCTCGATTTCTCAGCTTCTGGATCACTGGTTGGACTTTTGACTGTCAAAGTGGCAGATGGAGTCACGTCAGTGAAGTCGCTGCTGAGTTCAGTCCTGCTGTTCAGGCTCCACGTATCATTCCCTGTTTGATCAGACTCAGACTGTCTGCCTCTAAACCTGATTTTAGTTCCTTCAAAGTTCTTTTTTTGTTTATCTCACTTTTTAAAATTGCCCTAAATTTGTTATTTGAAAAGACAGCTGGGCTTAAAGATGTCAGGTGCTCCCTGTACCTCCTGTTAACACTATAACAGTCCATATGTTGGTAATATAGATTGATTCAGATGGGATTAAAGATGGAAACAATGTTTGTTTGTCAAAACCTCACAGACTTGGTATTGATTATTAACATGCTAACCGCTACATGCTAGCTTTCGGCAGCTTTTTTTGTTTCCTTTGATCTGATTGGTCGAAAATATATTTAGACGAACCTGCCCTTTACAGAAAGATGGAGAGCAGCACCATCCAGACTGATAATTGTTTGATTGGCTGAATCCGTCCGGCTCAGTCTGTTTATTTAACCACCATCAACAAACTAAACCAAGCCAGGAAACACGTGCTCAGATAGAACTGTCTCTTAGGTTTAAAGTGTATTTTTATATCCGTGGGTTAAAAGAATCTTAAATGGTTGACACGAAAAAAAAAAAAATGAAGGAAGAGAAACTTTAATTATTTTCTATTTTTCAACTGAATCCTTGTTGCCTGTACGAGCGTCTGATATCAGGTCAAACCTCTGTAGCTGTTTTACATGGAGCTCATTGGGTCCTTTCACTTTATCCTGTATATTCATCTTAAAGGACTTATTGTAACGGTTAGTCAAGAATCACGTTTGTAAATCTGGAAAGTGTTTGCATCAATGAAACCTTCAGAAGAAGCTCACACACACACACACACGCTTGTTATGGAGCGGCAGGTGGGATTTCTGGGATGATTTCAGGTACTTTCCTCTGGTGGTTCAGGTGTGGGAAACCTCTGTCTGAGTCTGATCCTGGTCAGTGTAACGCCTGTTTCAGCAGTGCGGGCGGATTAACGTGTGTTTATGCCAGCGGTCCAAACATCATTCCACGGAGCCCGGCGTGCTCACGGCAGAAAAAAAAAAAAAAATGTCTCCAAGTGGCTCCTTCCATTTCTCTGTTGTACTGTTACTGTAGTACTGCTGTAACATAAATGTTTTCTAAGTTATTAAAACTGACATCCAGGCATCTCCTCAAAAACACACACACACCGTCTGTGAGTCTTTTTTTGCGGAGAGGTGGGTCATTTTATTCCATCGTTAAACTACGGTGTCCCATGAGGGTCACAGAGGGGACACACTTTGCACTGTGATCCACACAGGAGCGCTGCCGGTGTTCTGTGTTCTACGACGTCAGCAAACCCCGAGCTGTAGCAGAAACGCTGAGGGAACATTCATCAAAGGGTTAACGAACAGGCTGACCTTCAGGGAACGTTTCCAGAGAGTTGCATAACGTTCAGCATACATTCGGCTTCAACTGATCAATGAGAAACACGGATTTTGGACCAATCATTATTTCAGGTTTTTGTTTCCTCTTTGTTGACGCTGGGAACATTTTTTGGCACATTTCACGCCCACAAATCTGAAGGAGCAGCCTCTAAACTCGGCACCAACACCGTGAACAAACCAGCAAAAAAAATATTTTAAAGGAAAAAAAAACTTTATTTGTTCTGAAGTTCAGAACAAGAACCCGAACGTACAAACACATATAGAGAGACGGGATAATGGCAGCACGTCATGGCATCAGTAATGGCTTTAAAACGAAATACTGGCCCAGATGACATCAGCGTGTCAGTGCTGACCGACTGCTCTGAAACAATACGTACACATATTAGTATCCATAAAATCATGGGATCGTAGAAGTAAACATCCCCCATACAAATCTGTTAACCTGTAAACATGACGTCAGATAAAAGTGCACGGGCCGGCGCGTACATTCCAAACTCCTGCTGTTGGTCTGATTCATTTTTTACAGGTTAACCCTCAGAGCTCAGTGTGCAGCTGAGCTCCACATATTATATTTAACCCTTCAGGTTGTAATTATTGATTATGTAATAATAATGTATTAATGTGACCAGAGGAAACCTGAGGATCTGTAAACAGTGGTTGTCAGCTGTTTGTCATGTGACGCCTGCTGTGTGTGTTACTGCAGAGCAAACAGAGCCACAGAAACCTGCCTCAGATGCTGGTGAGCACCGAGCTGGTCACTATGGACACGGTGAGGGTACCGGGGAGGTCGTTGTCCTGGCGATCACCCTTGTCCCTCAGGTGGAGCGTCTTCTGGATCTGTCCCTGCTCCGCCGGCAGCGTCACCTGACCCAGGAAGGAGTCCACCAGGACGTTGTGGTTGTAGATCTGAGAGACACGTGGAGAGAGGAACCACTGTTCAGATGAGCCAACAACATATAACATATACAACATGGACACACACACACACCTCGATGCTGATTGGTCGGTTGGTTTTCTTCCTGTAAAAAAGCCCTTTGGTGTTGAAGGCGGGGCTGCGAGTGTTCTTATGGACCGGAGAGCGAACCTTCTTTCCTTCACAGTGGATGATCACATAAGGATCTGACACTAAAAACACACACACACACGGTCGTGTTAGGTACTTGCACTGATTTACATTCAGTTCCTGGCGCTCTGCATAAAGCTGACTTCAGTTTATCGTCCTGCTGTTACTGACAGCAGGGGGAGGCAGAGCGGGAAAAAACAGGGACCATTCACCTCCGTCTGAGTCTTGTCCAGCAAGCCCGTCGGCCTGCAGTACGTGGACCTGAGTGACAAGGGAGGGATGACCACAGAGCCCAGACCAGCAGGTCTGAGGAGGCTCATGCAGAGTCAGCTCCCTGCAGCACAGAGAGAGAGAGAGAGCCCTGGTTTTGAACGCAGCCATGTCCTCATTAGCAGCAGACTCTGGTGTAAACTGCTAACAATATGTAATCACTGGTATATCAGTGCACATTAGTGCTACTTGTTCCTCCCTACTTGCAGTCAGAGGGCACGTCGGTGAAGAGGCGCAGCAGGAACTCTCCCTCCAGGCCGGGATCGAAGGTGGTGGGTATGATGACGTAGCGGCCCTCTGTGAGGTCGATGCGCAGGAACACAGACCTGGAGTTGATGTAGATGCTGCCGCCGACCTTCTGCTGAGTCACATGCATGCGGTAAGTCCTGTTTAACTCCACCTGAGCACAGAGACACGATCAGCACACACACTGACCCGGTTATCAGGCGCACACACACACACACACACACACACACACACACACACGCTGAGCGTACTCTGTGTATGTCGAAGCCGATGGCCAGATTTTCTCCTCGTCCCTCTTTCAGTCTAGCTCTGCGGTCTTTCTGCTCCAGACAGATCAGAACCTCGTCCTCCGGCTTCTTCACGTCAAACACATACTACAACACACACACATATACAGTCAGAGTCCATTCCGCCCCGGTCCTAAGACCACACCTGGAATAGATGAACGACAGAAAAGACCACCTGTGGGTTGTGGAGGAAGGAGTGCTTGTTGTTGGTGCAGCCCCCTGCTCGGTCGAGGAGCGGGTCGTCGTGGCGACGCCAGGAGCCCCGCATCACGGCCTCCTCCCAGGTCTTGTGGAGACTCAGATAGGAAGTGTTGATGAGACGACACAGGATGAGGTCTGTGAAGTTGGCAATGAAGTCATCGAAGGTCATCCTGCAGAGAGAGTGAGTGAATGGTTACTGTAGGTCGCCATGTCTGCCAGCAGGTGGCAGCGTTGCCCTAAAACTCACCAGAACTCTCCATCATCCTGCACGGTGACCCCCATCCTCTCCCGCTCGCTCTTACTGACTTTATTCCACTCCTCAGAGCTGCAGACAGACAGACGGACAGACGTCAGTAAGCTTAGTGACATCACCAGATCACTTACCGCTCCTCTTCCTCACCTGTCGCTCCAGGGCCCGTTCCACTCCCTCTGGCCCCAGGGGTTCCTCATGCGGATCATGGTGAGCTTGTCTGACCTGAAGAAAGCCAGCAGGCCGTGACCCAGCCTCACCTTGCGGACGTCTGTCACAGCGTAGGCGTGGCCCTTCACCAGGCCGCAGGCCAGCCGGGCCTCCATGTCCTCCGCTGTGGTTGCCTGGACGACACAGCAGGAGCAGTTAGCAGAGCTGACCCACAGTCGGCCGCTGCCTGTGTTTGTCTCCTCACCCGGATGGAGCAGCTGATGAGGCCTCCTCTGTTGTGCACCTTCAGGACTCTCTCGAACAGCTCGTTCCGTTTGTCCTCATCCTCTTTGAACCCGTTCTCCGCCAGGTCCATCGGCTCCGACACGCCTCCGGTGAAATCCACCAGAGCGTCAGCGGTGTTACCTCCATCCAGAGCCTCATAGCACCCGCACATCCTCAAAAACACAAGCAGGCAGTGACTCACAACAAAATGTATTTAAACAGAGTGACGAAGAGTGAAAGAAAACAACAGATGCTGAAAATCTTCTTAGACCAACTCATTTATCTGAATTAAAAATGAAAATATGCTACAAACTTCAGTGTTTGAGGTTCAGCCTCCATCAAACCTACACTGACTTATTATTATTAATAATACACTTCACCAGGAGGTGAGTTTTTTAACAAGCAGGTGAAACCAGAATCCAGTGACTTCGTGTTGCCAAACGTCAGCAGCACCTGCGTCCCCACAGGGATTCGCTTCACAGCTCGGTCATGCACAAGATGCTGGAGAATATTTGGTCCTTTAATAAGAAGCTAACAAGCACAGGTGTGTGGAGACGGCTTCCTCTGGGAGAGTTACTGAAAAGGCCACAGCAGCATCCTAACCCTAACCCTAACCAACACAATGGATCAAACCTTGTTACTCAGGGCTTCAGCAGACATTACACACGTGTCCTCACTCCCCATGGCGACTTACTTGGAGTAGGCCTTCTCCACCAGCGCGCTCCAGAACTCGTTGCTGTCATTGGAGTGGCAGTACACCAGCTCACCGTTCACCGTGGGCAGCCGGTCGTCGATCACCACGTCCACCCACTGACCGAACCGCCAGAACCGGAAGTGGAAGATCCCAGCGTAGGACTCCGGTTTGTCTTTGTCCCACTCCTGGTCCTTCCAGTCAGGAATCACCTGGAGGGGGGAGAGAGAGCAGATGTGATCAAAGCAGCGAAGAAGAGCTTCCTGTTCTGTTTTAATTTGTTTTAACAGAAATACAGTTATTAGCATCTCCTGCATGGACCCTGGTCTTCAGTCCACTCCTCAGGTCTTCAGTCAGGTTTCAGTCAGGTCTCTGTGCACGTCAGTCAGTAACCCTTTGCTCTCCTGGAGGTAGTTCTTCACTAGAAGAGACGTTTGCCTCATCTGTTGTCATGTTGGAGAGAAAACCAGGACCCAGACCCAGTCTGACTGCAGACTGCTTCAGGGTTTCTTTCAGTCTTCTCGTTTCATGATTCTTCCACCCTGACAGGATCCACAGTTCCAGACTGACTGAGTCCTCCTCACAGCATCATGCTGCCTCCACCATGTCTGACTGCATGAAGCCTGTTCTTTGGGTTCTAGCCTCTCCTTTCTCTCTCCACATGAAGACAACATCTCTGTGAGCACAGAGCTCTAGTTCAGCTTCATCTGACCAAAGGACTTCAGTCTGTGTGCTCTGTCTCCAGGTGGTCTGTAGCAGACCTCAGTCTGGTTCGGAGGTGTCTTCTCTGCAGTCTGGCAGTCCATTCCTGTGCAGGACTCTAGTGACGGTCTTCTGTGACTCTTCAGGTCCAGATCTTCAGCCTCATCTCTCACTAGTTTTCTTTCCAGAACCTTCCACATGTCTCTCTTCCTGTCCCCTGATACACAGCATCGTTGATAACAGTGATTTGTGCATAAACAAAGAGGACTCTCATCAAGGGGGAATATAAAAAAGACTTTTCAAAAACATCATAGTTTCCGCTCGTTTCCCCTCAATTAACCTTCATGGTCTATAATTAACACAAACATCTGAGGATTTACAAAGTTTTTAACAAGGGAATGCCATCCATCCGTATCCTGTGTCGAAATCCCTGCTGACGGCACACCAACACTGACGTCTCACACACACACACACACACACACAGAGTCCTCTGTGAAGTGAATGATATAAATAAATAAATGATCCATTGAGCCAAGACGAGCTGAGCCCTCAGGAAACTCCCAGAGTTCCCTGGCAGACGTCATCACAGCCTCCCGTTGCCTAGCACCCTCACACATCTCCCACCTGCTTAACGCCATTAAAAAAAACCTTAGAGAGTGTTTTCATGTCACAGTCAGACTTTTCAAACGCTTCACACAGCGCTCTGTGACACATGAGAGGTCACAAAAACCAGCCCTGCTGTCGGAGCTCCTCCGTCATCACTTAGACTGCATCATCAGGGCTTAATGAACACAGAGAGACTTCAGGACTCTGACTGATGCCGTCACAGTGATTAGCTTTTTGTATTGATCTCATTTCCCCAACTCGCTTCCACTTTTTTCTGTGGCACGCCAATCAATGTGTCCGACCCACACTGCCCTGTGGGCAGGGGGAGGAGGAGCAGGCTGTGGACGGGAGGGACACACTGGTACACTGTGATGGAAACAGTTGGGAGGAGGGGGGGGGGGGGGGAGGGGGGGAGGTACACACAGAGGGTGAGATCAGATCGGAAACTCTGCCAGAGCTCCATCCATCCATCCACCGCGTTGCATCGCAGCATCCGTCCTCACAGGCAGAGCTTCACCCAGGACTACAGCCAGACTCCCTCCAACATGCTGGTGCTGGAATTTAAAGAGGACAGGGCGCTGACAGAGGTGAGCCTTCACAACTTCTCTCCCTCAGACACAACACTAAGTCACTGAAAGTCAGTCTGAAGAATTGAACCTGTTGTTTTTGTGCACGTCAGGACAAAAAAGATTCTTTCCAAGTTTGCACCAGTTCCAGTTTTTGTTGAAGCATCATGACTCCTCTGTAGGACTCTTACTCTCCATCTGCATACATATATTTACGTGTTTTTGCCTGTTGTCATGGATACATCAGACCAATTCCTACTCTGCTGTGAGACTGCTGCTTTCGATGTCCCTGATGTAAAAATCAATAGTCTGCACATCAGAATCAGCTGATCGCGGTGTGAGATCAGCTGAGGTCACAACGCACACGACTCCGTGCAGGAATGTTAGCACAGAGATGCACTATATATAGATTCTCATAGTTCCTCTGGTTTTATGGAGACAAGAAAAACCTCGCTGCGTTTCCTCTTTGGTGCTTTGTGGATCTGTTCTCTTCAGGGTTCCCGGCTCCAGCTGCCCACTTTAACAGCGTCCCTCTCTCTCTCTTCCTCCCTCTGCAGATGATGCGTCTTCGCGTCTCCTCGTTGCAGCGGACCGGGCAGAAGCGTCAGGACGGCGAGCGTCTTCTTCTCCCTCATGAAGCCGTGTATCGGCTGGACTTCTCCGTTCAGGACCTGAACTTCTCCCGCTGGTACTTCTCGCTCTCTGGCCACGGTCGCGTCACCATCACCGGCATTTCGCAGCACTGGACCCCCGACCTCACCAACCTGATGACCCGTCAGCTGCTGGAGCCCATCGGGACATTCTGGCGGAACGCGGAGGACGCGGAGGACTCGCCGCTGAAGTGTCTAGAGGCAGACATGCAGGAGTTCGGAGAGCGGATCGCTGAGCTGGCCAAGGTCAGGAAGGTCATGTACTTCCTGTTTGCCTTCAAGGATGGAGCAGAGGCGGCGAACCTGAGCTGCTCGGTGGAGTTCAGCGCAGAGAAGTGACCTCCTGTTCGATCACTGAGCAACGCTGTGTTCCGTCTTTGACCTCTAACACATTAAACACTCGCCTTCATTCACACATTGACCTGTTATTGTTTAGTAACACAACCTTTTTTTTTTTTACTTCACACACAACACTCAGAACCACAGCAGGATGTAAACAAAGTATTTTCACAATAAAGGCCTAATTTGTAGAAAAAACTGGGATGATAAAATTACACTGACTGGACTTTATTCACACATTTCTAAAAGATCAAATATTTGAACGTTAAATAGATCATTTTGTTTATTTGATGATAATTGATTTGTACCTGGTAGCTGATCAAATATTTTATGAAATCATTGAAAAACATTTGCATATAATGTAGTGTGTAAATAAAGCTCCTGATTGGCTGCATATTGTGACGGTCTCTGTAAAGACGGACGTTTTATTTTAGTTTTGCCGTTTGTTGTTTTTGAATCCTTTGGCAGCGACAGCACAGAATGGAATATCAAATATTCACATTGCTGACCTGACAGACAGAGATCGATGGACGGACCTCTATTAAAAAATCCACTGAAAACTGCTCGTGTTCTCATTGGTGCTGATTATTATTGGACCGGAAGGACGAGGGTTAGTGAGGCGGGGGGGGGGGGGGACATGTTTAGGGATTTGTGAGTTAATTATTCCCGAGGAGAAAATAAACGAGTGAGTAAAAACAGACAGGAGGAAGCAAAACAAACGTTTCCATGGAGATTAAAACATAATAATAACACGATTAACTCGGCTCGGGCATGATAGTTCAGCAAGTAGAGCTCATTCCAAACACGGACTTTAGAGTAGAAGCAAACAAGGTTGATTAGATTTAATCATCTTAAACTGACAGCACTTCATTTTCTGTGTAAACTTTGTGTGTGGGATCATAACAATGCTGCATTTCTCTCCCTGAGAGTCAGAACCAGGATCCGAGGATTAAATTCCCGGTGGTGAGGGATTAAAAATCCCATTCTTACTCTTAAAGAACAAAAATGCTTTCATGACAGCTGTGAAACACACACCTGAGGTTCAGCGGATATTTGTTTTTGGACACTTGAAGTGTGTCAAGACAACAAGCTGCTCCACAGAGGGAACGCTGCCTAAAACAGACCCGAGTTAACGGAAAAGTGAGAGCTGCTGAGGAACAGAGCGCGCGAGGCAACGATGGAAAAAAGAAACACAGAGGAAGGACACAATGCACAAGGGCAGGACACACACACACAGACACACACACACAGAGGACAGTGATAGTACAGCGTTTGTATCCGACAGGAAGTGAGACTCACAGGTTGAATATTAGAAGGACGGCGTTTGTTTTATAAAAATATCTTTAAACAAACCACAGCATGAAACTACATGCATCCATATGTTTGGTATGAAAAGCGAAGGTTTGTGATCACACATGCAGAATCACTGAACAGTCAAGTTACAGCAGTGCACTGGCGCCACCTGGTGGATAACTGGAGTGTTTACACTGCTCCGTGTGCTTGTAACAAACCAGATGTTTTTGTCAAGCAGTTGTGACATAAGGACTGAAGGATGGAACGTCCACTCCTCCACTCTGTTAGGGTCAACTCCGTGATGAAGACAAAAGTTTACAGCCAGCTGTGCTCCTGAGCTCTGATCGTCCACATCGACGAGCGTCTGAGGAAAACGTGTTTTTGTGGAGATCTTGAATGAAAAGCTGAACACACAGTAATCTATAAGAAAATCCCTGAGATTATACAACCTCAGCAAAAACACACCCCGTCACACAAAACTGACAAAGATCTGCACACACATCCACACCCATTAGTGTGTGTGTGTATACATGTGCGCACACACACACAGTGTGTATTCCACCTGCCCTGTTGGCCGAGGATGGAACAAAGGGCTCCTGATGGTCAGAGCAGCATCCTGCTCACTGTTCTCAGTGTGTGTGTGTTTACACATAAGTAAACAAACACACCCTGCTGCAAACCAGTAGATACAATATTGATTAATTATTATATTCTTGTGGTCAGTGGGGCTCTGGGCGTGTAATGCAGCCATTACAGTAGCTTCTATAAACTCTTTCCATCTGATTTTTAAACCCCCCTTCTGTGTCAGTGGATCTTGTTTCATTATTTATTGGTTCTGGTCGTAGGCCTGCTGTGATCACCTGTCACTGTTCAGAGAGCTGTGCTGTATTTATACTGTGCACAGATATATTCGCCACATCGGCTGAAACTCTGCGCCCCTTCTTTGGCTCACCTTCTGCCACAGAGTTTCTCTGGAAGCCAGACTGGAGCAGGCGGCGACAAACCAGCAGTTTCCCAGCTGGCCTTGGTGCAGGTCGTGGGCGCTGATGCCGTCCACGAACAGATGAGGGTCGCTGCATAACTCCTGTCATGATAAAGAGACAGTGACGGATCATCATCAGTGTTTTCAGGTAATCAACATGAAGCTCTGGCATCTCTCTGGCAGGACGTGGCCAGGTGTGGATCGATGTGAAGCAGGGCGTAGGCCTGAGCGCTCGGTCAGCCATGAGGAGGTAAATAAAGGGTGAACACACACTCTCTGATTAAGTAGCGCCGGGCGTTCAAACAAACCACAAACCTCATACGCTTGTATGAGAGGCCGACGGACGGGACGGCGGCCAAATGATAGAGCGGGGATAAACCAGCAGCACACGCCCAGCAGGACCACACCACCTGAAGAATGCTTCATGTCACTGCGTTAAAACAACGTCAGTACATGAAGTGAAGCTGTACCTGAAGAAGCCTTCAGACCACAGACAGTCAGAAAGAAATCCAGAGATTATCTGATTTTAAACACATCCCCTCACTGTGAGAGAATCCTTAAAATTAGCAGCTATTATTTAAAGAAACGGGCTGTATCTGCTCACATGTACAGAAATGGAGCCTTAAATGTACTCATGCTACCACAGAAACCACAAGAAGAGACACAGAGTGTGGAAACATGCAGGGCGGGTCCTTCTCAAGAACGTACAGGCAGCTCTGCAGTAAAGAAACACACTGTATGGAAAAAAAAACAGATGATAACGTCGTCTGACACACAGACTTCAGGCTGGAGGCTCATCCACCCTGCTCTCATTTCCCCTTCAGCAGCTTTACGTTTGTTAAAACCACCCTCCAGCTCCTCATTTAATCTATGTGATAGATTATCTGAGATATTCTGCATATTACAGGTCTGACTGTAGAATTAAAGATGATTTGTGCTTTGCAGACCCTGTCAGAGACTCAGAGACATGTGTCATGTCCTCCATGCATGTGTCCACTTTCTGCAGTTCATACAGTCACCTTAAAATCAGGTCGATCACAAGCAAATGTTTGGGTTGTGTAAACACGTTTTGCAACGATGAGTCAGGGCGGTGTGTGAGAGGTTGACACACACACACACACACACACCTTGATGACAGATGAATACAGGCGGAGTGCCGTAAACATCCTAATTACACTTTACTGCCGCTTCATGCATCATCAGCAAACAGAACCGGACATAAAGCGGGCCGGGTTTGACCAGGATGAGGACCATTAGTCTGACGGTGGCCTGACAGGTGTGGCTGCTTTGCGTCTGCTGTGTGGGACCAGTGCTGCTGAGATCGGGAGCTGGAACAGATCTTTAAAAAGATGCTCTGAACCCGTTCGGCTCGTCATCAGGAAACATCCTCATGGAGTCTCTCACACCAACGACGTGACATTTAATGCTGTGGATACATTTTAACAGACCTGCAGCGTGCACTGACGCTAAACGATCCGCACGTCCGGTCTGTTGGTGTCGTGTCGTTGAGTGAACGGTTGGATCGGTGCCGTTTTAAACTCGTATTTATGATGCGTTCATGCTGCGAAGAGAAAGTAACGGAAATGTTCCCCGCTCTCTCCTACAAATCAATGATATTGATCGGCTGGAGTGCTTTAAGTTTCCTCTTTAATTATTTAGCCAATAGCATCAATGATTGACAGTAAAGTGGATAAGACTTCAGGCGGTGTGTTTTATAACGGAGACAGAGAGGAGAAAAATCATGTCACACCAAGAACAGGAGAAGAAGGAGAAGGAGGAGAAGAGTGTGTGTTGGGGCTGAGACGGTTAACAACTGAGATTCCATGAGTTCTCTGCCTCTTCAGTCTGCGTACGCTCTCCTTACTTCACATTCAGACGGGTCTCATGACCACGGCCCCCACTTCCACCTACTGTTCTTTGAATCAGCTGATCAGCTGACTGAGCAGCAGCAGCTTCGCCTCTAAACGTCATTAAACAATCTCTGCAGTGGGACTGCACACCGGGAGACAGAATAAAAGACATTTCTGAACCTTGCTCACCTTGGGTCGCTTCCAGGTGACCCTGCCGATGTGGTTCCTCTGGTAGAACAGAGACTGGTCAGAGGCAGGAAACAGGGGGTCCTCAAACAGACGGCCGTTCTGCTGGCACTGCCTCCTCAGAGCAGAGAACGACTGGCCCTCGTATGGAACCACCATCCTCCTGCAGACAGGAAGACAATGAGGCATCACATCACCTCCGAAACACAGACACACAGAGGAGAAGGCACGGCTCCTTTTTCAGCATGCTTATCATTGTCAGTGCAGTCATTCAGTCTTCAAGGCCAGAGACTCTGCAGTCTCAGCCCAGAAGCAGAACTGTGGTGTGGATAAGGACCAGCAACAAGGATACACTCTATAAAACTCTATTAAAACACCACACACACAAAGTATTTAAACCAACACTACAAAAACTCTCCCACCGGTCCAGGAAGACAAACACAAACTCCGGCAGCCATGTTTGAATGTGGATCACCAGCAAAGTAAACACATGATGAAAGACCCATGGCTCTGTGTGTGTGTGTGTGTGTGTGTGTGTGTGTGTGTGTGTGTGTTGTATGCAGCCTGATCTGATGAGTGAAGTCCTAACAGTAGCTTCCTGTCAGTCTAATAAAGAAAGACTGACAAAAAGAGGAAGTGTTTGTTTGTGTGTGTGTGTGTGTGTGTGTGTGTGTGTGTGTGTGTGTGTGTAACACTGTTACAGTCTGTAACACTGTGAGGACCTCTCCGTCAGGTTACACCCATGAGGAAGCGGGTAGAACTAGTGGATCCAAGATTATCTCCCAACAATGACCAGGTCTGGTTACCATGGAGACGGTTCACAGTTATTCTATCAGTGTCACTTAACGACAATAAACAGAGATGATACTGAACAGAGCCGAGCAAGGGAGGGTCAGGGCGTGTGTGTGTGTGTGTGTGTGTGTGTGTGTGTGTGTGTGTGTGTGTGTGCTGGAGCTAATCAAAGAACAAATCACTACAAAGAAATGCACACGAGGCTCCGAGCTGCAGAAGCCGAGCCGAGCGTCTTCGTGCAGACAGCATGGCTGAGAACTGACTCATCACATGGGAGGAGGAGGACAGTGTGTGTTTGTGATCACATGGTAAACAGCCATTTTAATGGGTGGAGAACAACAACAGCCTGCGGGTCAGTCAGGACGCTTTTACCTGGTTCAACATTAAGGGTTAAATCCCAGTGTGATGTCAGTGGTATTTAGACATCTGTGTAATATTACAACAAAACAGCAAATAATTCGTTAATTTCTGACATAAAGGTTTGTTGTTCAGACTCCGCCCACACACCACGGATCACCTGCACACAGCGGGCAAATCAAACGCTGCTGTTGAAACACCAGTTAACTCGGACTCATGCTGATACAAGGTCACATTCGGTTACACTGGTCTTCGTTAGCGTTGGTGGACTCCGGTGCTGAAGGATAAAAATGTCGTTTCTCAGGCTGCTGCTCGCCTGAGGGTCTGCACCGCCCCGTGAGCGCCGTTTACAACTGTTTTCACTGTGACAGCACACAGCGGTGAACTCAGAAGTGAAACTCAGCCTCAAACATGGAAGAACTGATAAAGATCCACTGATGCAGACTTGAATGACAGACTGCATGACTGGATATTTATAATCTCAGAGTATTGACCTGATGCTGAAGAAGTGCTGAAACCTGATCCTCCCTCACATATCTACAAATCAGGAGTAAATCGAATCGAGATAAACAGGTCGAGAGTTGCACTGAACTCAAGAATCCAGCAATTAATAAAGTTTAACCCATGAAATAAGAAACTCATAGAGTCAGTGACATGAGATTCTGACGTAATTCAACAAAATATCTGGTTCCACTTTGCTCAGGATTTATCTGACGTGTATCAATCAGATGTTGATCAATAAGAATAATCAAGTGATCAAGTGTTGATGAACCTGAAACAGTTATTTTCTGTGGGTGTGTACGTTTTTAACGCTGATCAATGTCTGATCACTGACCAAACCGATCAGTTGCTGTAATGATTACCTGATCGATGAAGGACCAGAACAAAAACATGAGCGTGTCAGTGGAACAGCTTCAGGACGTCACCTGTTCACCTCGGCTCACTTTGACTCCTCTTACATATGAGTCCTGCTTCCTCAGTTATCTGCACACACACACACACACACACACACACACACACACACACACACACACACACCGCAGGAATACCAGCCAAACATGGGCGTGGTTTAACGTGGGCACCAACAGATATGGGACAGATGAACAACAACAACAGCCCAGATCTGAGGATGAAACATCTCAAAGTGGGATTTTAAGGGTTGTGAAGCACAAACAGAACATCTGCACAGACCTGTGGTTTGACTAATGATCTTATTCTGTTCAAACTTTAACCGATGTGCAGCTTTTTAACAAAAAACACCCGCAGCAACACAACAAAATCACACAGGAAGTCAGTAAGGTTCGCCTTCAAATAAAACTGTGTAGAGTGCAGTGTGTATACGTTTGTATTTTAGATAACTGATGGAATAATATGTTATATATGTTATATGTTAACACAGCAAACATAACAGTTGCTAAACTTTGCTAGCTAGCTGTCCCTGTGCTACACTACATGAGGCCATATGGATGGATTAGCTGGACAAGCTTCAGCTAGCAAGCTAATGATATTAGCATTGAGGACAGCTTCAATAATTTGGATGAATTAGTGCAGATATTCACTGAGGTCTGCTGCATTAAACAGATAACAGCAGTTGTTTCTGATCCAAAGAACCTCTTAAAGATCTTAGTGAATCACCAACTAGTAATAATTAATCACTTTTATTTCGGCGGAGGCTACCGGAAGTCAGCTTGTTAACGGGCGCTAGCTTAAAACAAAGTTTAACTTTAGGAGAAGTTTTCTACATTTGTTTAATGGCGAGAAAATACAAACTGTGAGCTAAAGCTGTCCATAAAACGCCACTTTCCCCCTGATATATTCTGGACTAACGTCTTTCAGAACGTAACGACACCAACGGTTGAAGTTAAAGTGAAGTTAATTGAGTAGAATTACATTTATTTCTGTCCTTTAAAACACAAACTATTAATCACACAGAGGAGATTTCCCTGCTGAGTTCACTTTAATGACACTTTACCTGGAAATGTGTCCGCTCCTCTATCGTCGGGGCTCCGTGGATGCTCCACGCCGCGGCTCCGTCTCTTCTCCCGGGAGTTTCTGTGTGTTTCCCCCGCTGCTGCTGAGGGCTGTGCATGGTGCCTTCAAGTACCGCACGGACAAACTAGTGTCAAGGCATTTGAACCCTTATCGTCTCAGGGCTGAATCGTTAATACTCAGTATGGGTCACAGTTAAAAATGTTAACATAAACACTATTTTATAATGATGTATTTATCTTTATTTTTCAACAGTATCAGGACGACTCACACCCTGTCACTGTGTTTTCCACGGAGCACCTGAACTCTCCAAAGCTCGCAATTAAATGCAATTAAACCGCGAAAACAAATAATAAACATTAGATTAGATGTTATTATAATGCTGGTGCTGTTGTTGTAGATAATATGTCATGAAAATAGGTTGTACAAGTAAAAACAGAAGCAAATAAATAATGAAGCTTCAATAAAATAATTTGTCAATAGGCAAGTAATTAAGATTATTAAGAAACCTTTAACAGTCCCACAATGGGGAAATTAGAAATAAGGTTTTGCTGCAGTTACATTGTTGGATTGTGTTTTAGCTGTTTCACTAAATAAACAAAGGAAATTCATTCCAGAGAAGCAGAACAGGTTTGGTTGGAAGGAATCTGTTCTAACATGATGGGAGGTTCCTCTGGGCTTTGTTTATGTAACACTGACCTCTGCTGGAAGCTGCTGTAACAACAGAACAACATCTGGTAAGAATTCACCTCATCTGCCAGTCAGTAGCAAGACTGTCAAACAACACACATGTCTCTGTGAACTGCAGCACACGGCCAAATTAGGCTGAGATAAGCTAAGCTAATTAATGTAATGATTGATGATCTGTTAACGACAGCGGCTTCAACCTTATTCTTCACTTCACAAGTTAAGAGAAAGCAGGCGTGATGTTATTAATCTTTAACATCATCACAGGAGCGGACATCCACGGCGTCATGTGAGGATCTGCACTTTACACTCTGCTGGAGGAGACGGTGACACCGACACCACGACATGAGCTCACACACCAGAGGACGACAGCTGTGCTCAGAGGAACAAGGTAAACAACATGACTGACGTTTAAAAATTCAGATACGTACTGAGACACCGATCAATACTTCCATCAGGGTCTGGTTGTCATGTGATTTGCTCAGGTGCTGATCCTGATGAGGAAAACTGTGTTTAAAGTTCTTTCAAAGATGTTTTAACAGCTTCTTTAAAGTTCATTCATTCATTTTTTTTGGCAGCTGAAATGAGGTAATCAATGCACCTGATGGGCTTTTAAAGCTTCGCTCTCTCAGTTCCCGTTCTTCTTCTCCTCTCGCCTGTCGGAACACTCAGATTCAGATTTAGCAGCTAAGCGGTGTTTTCATGTTTGCTGCAGTCTCGTGCTGTTTACAGCTCCACCGCCTGACTCTCCTCTGCAGGTTTACGATGTTAACCAGGTGGTTAACCTTCACTGCGTTTCTGGCCGGCTCAGCCAGTCACGGAGGAGCAGCTCTGACTCCTGCACCCGCCTGCAGGGTCAAAGGTCATCCAGAGGCAGAGCTGACTTTACACTGTGGAGACGGGCGGAGGGCAGGTCAGACGGCACTTAGATCATCAAATTCTACATAAATAAATTTAGTATAAATAAAAATGTTGGACAGACTGACACCTCCGTGTGAATCTTCCTCCTCCTGCTCCTTCCTTTACCCTCCTTGTTCTTCTTCTTCTTCTCCTCTTCCTCTTGTTCCTCTTCTGAGGTATTCACTCAGTTGCAATCTGCCACCACACCACTAGATGTCACTGAATTCTACAGCCTGGTCCTTTTGTACTGTTTCCCTCCTTCTGTGTGGTGCAGGTGCGGTTCAGTTCTGGCACACCCCCTTTGGAGACCTCCAGTCTCCTGGTCTCCACAGTGAGCTGGACCCTGTCTTTATGCAGCATGATGGGAGCCTGGTGATCCCCAACACCAGCAGCCTGCACAGCGGCCTGTACTACTGCCTCCTGCAGCACACAGAGGGAACTACACTGTGGCCCTACAAGCTCCATGTTGGTCCCAGGGTTCTGGACCAGCGGCAGGGCAGCAGCTGTGCTGTGCTCAGGGTCCGGAGGGATGCTGGGTCAGAGGGGAACACACAGGCAGGTCTTCCAGAGCGGGCAGTTTGCTGGAGCTGTGGCAGCATCAGTGGTCCTCACGTTTGTGGTGGGCTTCAGTGTCGGGGCTCTGGCCAGGTCTCATGTTCTCAGGTGAGGTCAGGGGACTTCAGAGCGCAACTTTCCAAAACGTGTGAGCTGCACTTAAAAAAATCCCTCCTCTGTTTCATCTTAGGTGTTTAGCAGCAGTCACTACAAGACTAAAATCACCACGGCAACGGCACAACCAGCCTGACGAACCGGACCACGGGTCTGAGGTCGTCATGAGAACCCTCCCACCCATGTGTGACAACCAGGCCTTCGAGATAGAACAGGTGACGCCTGATGATGAGGACTCTGCAGTCTGCGCCATGGAAACGACCATGTCGTCAACAACCCCGTCTCCACCTGCCAAACCTCAGAGAAGCTTCCGACGTGGACGGGCGGGGCAGCAGGAAGCCAGGGCCTACCTGGAGGGATGTGGCTCTGTGGAAAAGGAGGAGGAACAGGAGGAAGGAGGAAGAGTAGAGGAAAAGAATGAAGGCTGTGACGAGGAGGAGGGAGAGTTCAGTGGTTTCTATCCGTCAGAAGATGGAGGGAGTAAGACTGAAACAGACGAGGAGAAGGGCAGCGAGGACACAGAGGAGAAGATGGAGGAAGAGGATGAGAATGAGGAAGAAAAGGATGAGGGTGAGGCAGCTGGTGAGGAGAACCAAGGTCACACCTGCAGAGAATCTGAGCAGTGGTCGGACTCAGCTGATGATGACGGGGACCATCAGAACCAGGCGGGCGAGCTGGAAAGCAGCATCACAGAAGCACCACCACCATCCGCCCCCTGCACCACCCGCCGCAGCCGCGTCATTCGCCTGTACCAGTACGACGAGGACGGCCAGCGATACCGCCACCTTCCTGACCCCGCCCCTGATGAACCAGGTCCCGCCCCACGCCTCAAACAGCGCTCCCCGCTCTCTCACCCGCCTCAGCGCCATCATGGCTGCAGCTTCAGGGTCGCCACTAGAGAGCAGGGAGGCCAGGGAGGAAGAGAAGGACTTCAACATGCAGATGTAATGGAGCTGCTGCTCGCTTGTTTTCTTCCATTCAGCTCTGTGCAGTGGTTCCTGCAGGTAGAAACATTCATTCAGAAGCAGCTTGTCGTACTTTAACTTTCTTTTATTACTGTTAAAACATCTATAAACAAGTCACAAAAATGGGAAAATAATTAAGAAAACATAAATCCCCAGCTTTTCTTTCAGTTCAGTTTTTTTAAAGAACTCTTCCTCCATATTTTCTCCACTATAAAAGTCTACTGGTGAGACAAACGCCTCCTGACAGCAGCTGGCTGAGGAGCACGGAGACGACAGCGCCCTCTGATGGGATGATCCTGCAGTCCGTGTGTATGTTTATGGGGTTTTTTTTCTTCTTCTTGATAAAATGAGTTTGCTTTCCGGGGTGTGTGCGTTGTGCGTTTTCCGCCGTCGTTCTCCCCTTTTGGTGTCGCCTGCTATGATAATGACCGAGTTTTCCGCCATTCCACGAACTCGTCTAGCAGCACTGGCCCTGCAGACAAAGACCAGAGAGAATACATTCACCGCAGTCCTGCAGGTTTTGCCCTTTGTTCTGTGAAATCTCGCCGCATGAAGGTTTGGTTATTTGTTACAAAAACTCGACATGAACACATAACACAAAATGAACAACAGCCCATGAATGCAGCATAACATACATGCAGATCAGGGTTCACTGCAATAAGAACACCTGACCCTCCACAGAAACAGCTCGGCCATGGCTACAAACGGAGGGAACGGTGCAGTTTAGCACAAAGGTCACCAGGTCTCTAATACCCCGTTCACACTGGGGAAAAAAATGTTGCTTAAGCAGGATTCAGCCGCATCCTGATCAATCCAGATGTGTTTTTTTCCGAGTGTGAACACCTTGAATCCGGCTGTATCCAGTTTGATTTCAATCGGCTCAAATGCGGCTCAGGTGTGAACACAAATGTGGCGAGCGAATCCGCCTAGCGACATGCTACACATGCGACTTCCGGTTCACGGGGCGCGACACGGGACAAAAAACCGCATGACGCATGTGCACACACGGTCCTACCGTGAAC